>NW_006239491.1:178545-230381 GCF_000226075.1 Solanum tuberosum
GGGAGGGTGGAAAAGGAAGCAACTTAAGTGCATGGTAAAGAAATAATGATGCTTCAAAGTGACAAGATGTTCCTGGACTTCATGAGTAGCAATGAGAATGTATCAAAGACTATTGAAGTTCTCTGAATATATGAGACTTAAAAGATCAATGTAAAGAAAACAATGATGCTCAATGTAACAAGATAGCTCCTTGATTTCATGAGTAACAATATAACATGGATTAAAAAGTATTGAAGTTCTCTGAGAAGAAGAGACTTTAAAGAGTAAGGTGATCGGGAACGACAAGCCAGTAGTATAACTAACCAAGTTCTACTTCCCCAAAACTATAATCACTTAACATAAACAAGACACTCACGCACTCAACATTCAATTCCACCAGCTCGGCTTCTGAAAACATCAAGCCCCATCTCTGTAGGATCAGTTGCTTGCAGCTCTACCTGGAATCCATCAAGCTCTCTCTTGAACCTGTCTTTAGAGCTTGCATAAATCATCTTGCTTCTCACCCTTGCTGTGTCAGGTGACCTTCAACAAAAGACAAAACAAAAGGCCGTGATAACCAAGAGTATAAACCGACAAGATGAAAGTTATCACTAAATTTGAGTAAAACATACCAAGCAATAAAGAATATTCTGCTCTTCTGACAGTTTTCTTCTGTCATGAAATCAAAGTCATAGACAGCATATCGACACTCATCAGCAGGGAGGCCTGCAGCGAAATCCTCATAGCTTTCAGTTGGTTCACCAAGCTTTTCCACAACAACCTGCTTTTGCTTCTCTTCAATCTTATAGATGATGAAACGGTAGGTTCTTTTTGCCTTCAACTCTAAAAACTTCAGCTTGCAATCATCATGCACAGCCATCCCAGATGCTGCGTTAGCCTACAATTTTTTATAATATACAATATTACCCCAAACGTTCTATAAGGCGACACATTTAACAGAAATACAGGGGAATAATAATGGGATAACTACCCTATCTAGATCAACAAGTTTGTCTTACAACTATAAATCATTACGTTAAAATTATCCAATCAGTCCAATCACACTTCCAGTCTTCCAGATACTCCGTCTCCCCTAAAGAACAAAGAATCAACAAATAGCAGAACAAAGAAAGGAACCAAAGCCTGCAGTATTTCAGATCTTCAAGTCCTATTCATTACTTCTAGAATCTGTCTTTCCCACTTAAAATATCTCCACCAAATGACTGTGAAGAAACAAATTACAAGAGAAAGATAACAATTGCATTTCCAACCTAACAATAATTAGGTTGGTCATTCTTCAATTCTTCTGACACAGAAGAGGGATGGGGAAGAACAGTGGCATGACATCAACCTGTGAGACCTTTTTACTACCATCTAAATTAAATTAATAAAAATCTCCAAATGTAACTTCCAAGGTACAAGTGTTCCAGCACTAGAAACTTTGTATAATCAAGGCAAGCGTCATTCCATAAATTTCAAGTCAACTTAAAACTGATTTTGGGTGTTCGAACCTCAATGGAATTCTAAGAATAGAATAAAGCACTGGTAGAACTTAGTAGGCATTTGGACATGCATAATTTGCAAAATAATGTTTGTTTTACAATTTGTCTATTATTTCAACTTCAACTTGAAATATAGAATTTGACACTCAATAACTGGTTTAAGAGTATTTCAAGTGAAATAATGATTTCATTCCAGCAACAACTTCAAAAAAAAAAAATCCAACTTCAACTTCAAATATTCATTTTTCAGCATCAACCAAATATTGTAAAGACAGAGCCTTATTTTCCAATCCGAGCAGGAAATTTTATCCAATAAAACATACATTTTAACTCTCCACACTCTTATTCCGAAATCTGAGATTTACCCTGGACTTTTTCATAATCAAGCAAGTAAGACTAGAAGTTCTACCAAGAACAATATCTAGATGACCGAAACATAAAAGGGTTATAGTCAAGCACACAGAAAACTCTGCATGCAAGACAGGCCGGTAGCAAAGAACTCACAATCCAAACCATGATCTTACCAAAAGAATCAACAGCAAATAACCCCGTGTAATCATAGAATTATTTTTCAACATAATGTTTGGTTATACATTGAATTGAGTTTTTGAATTTTTTTGAAGATAAAGAGTGTTTCAAAAGCATTTTTTCAAGTGAAATAAAGAAAAAACTTTTCCATTCACAAAATTTCAATTTTCTCAAGCTAATTGCATGTTCAAACAAAACTTCAATTCCCAAATACACTTTTTCAACTTAAACTTCAAACACACTTTTAACATTTTTATTTCAAATACATCACAGTTTTAATGTCCAAACGCTACTAAGTAACCACTGAAACAAAGATCTAAATATTGATTCAGGAAAAAAAGGAGCTCTTCATAGCTCAAAACCAATAGATCCCACAAAGCAAAATTAAAAAAAATAGCCATACTCATCAATCTAACCAATAAACTGAAATCAGATCCATAAAACACTAAAGAAATCAGCAACCCAACTGAAAATTTTCATCAAAATTACAGAAAATCATGTCAATTATACATATACTTTACAGATCGAAGTAATGCTAAATTAAAATCTTTAATACATAAACTTTTCGTATATAATAAAGTTTATACATACAAAAAAAAGAGTAAAATCGACTAACCATGATTGAAGGAGAGAGAACAGATTGGAAGAAGATGAGAAAAAATGGAGAAAATTTAGGGCTCCGATAAAATTGGTATTTGGGGGAAAATGAGACCAGATACGAAGAAGAGGGGTCCTTGTTTTTTCTCTTTTTTTTCTTTTTTTCTTTTTTTTTTCTTTTTTCGGAGAGGTCGATTATCATTTAGATTTTGTATCTATTTTGGAATTTTTTATAAATATAGTCTTGGCGTTACACATTCGAAAGGTTGAAACAATAGAAATGTTATGGTATTTTTCACAAATTTTTGTCTAGCGAAACAATATTTGAATAATATTTTTATTTTATTTATCGTGTAATTGAAATGGACAAATTTCACATACGTTACTTAATTGTTATAAATTTTGTTGGAGGGAGAAATTTTTAGTTCAAGTTATTCATATTTTTATTATGTTTAAAGATTTTTATGATTTAAATCACGAAGAATTACTTATCTTAGTTAGTATTAACAAAAAATTATCATAATTTTATCTTTTTCTTTTTTCACAATTCAAGTTTGTACTAATATATATATATATATATATATATATATATAACCTCTTAAATTTGTGATGATATGCTTAATTTGATTCTTGTTATTTTTTTTCAATCTTTATCCCATCTTTCAAATGTAAAAAGAGTGGTGGGATAATAGACTTTTGTATTTTTAATTAAAGTTTTGGTTATAATTTCACATATCAAATATTTTAAAAAAGAAATTAACTAATTTATTGAATAACTTTTTTTAGTATAAATTTATATCAGTCTTAATTCAAAGTGTGATATGTTACCCAATGTGTTATGCATGGTGACATTGATTTTTTTTTTCTTTTTACCCCTCCTCCAAAAGCTTCCATCTTTTGTTTTTCGGTGACTTAAACTCGTAACCTTAATGTTGAAATTAAAGAAAATTTACCATCTGAACAAATTCCTCTTATTTTGACATTGATATTATAATGTTCGTTGTTCAAGACGAATAATGTCTATTGCATAAAATCAATCACAAATATTCAATACCCCAGACTTAAAATTGACTATGATGATAAGGAATTACCTACTTGTTGCTAAGTAAAAGCTATCCAATGTAGAATTGTCGAGGAGAATTGATGCAAAACATGACAATTTATTATGCTCTATTACAATATGAGACTTGAGTTTCACATTGATATTAATGTAAGCTATCTTGAGTTGTGGTGGACTGTGAAGGGGTAAGTACTCCTTAATTCTTAATCAAGAGGTCTCGAGTTTAAGTCTCTTTGGGTACGGAGTCGCCTTTGTTATGACACCTTTGTTAGGAAGCGCTTTACCCCCCTAATGTGAGACTTCGCGGCGCGAATCCGAATTTAATCGGGTTCCAATGTGGGTACCGGACATCTGGTAGGAAACAATTTTTTTTTCGGGAAAAGGGTCTGATAACTTTGCTATTTAGAGTTGATATAACCCTCGTTATGAAAGACTCATATATACCACTACTGTTATATAAATGACTCACATATACCCTTTTCCTCTAACGGAAGTGGAAAAAATAATTTTAATTTAATTTTTAATTATTTTTTTTTTGAAAAAAATATGACCCACATGGGGTATATTTGATCCTCCTCACACATATTTATTTTTTCGACTTTTTTTGTTTCAACGACTAATTTAAATTTATTATTTTGATGGTCAAATTTATTTATCTTTCACTAATTTTCTTGTAAAATTTATTACAGAAGTCCAATTTTTTTATTTTATTTTTACAAATACAAAAACTAAATTATAATAGTCAATATTGCCGAAAAAAGTTAGTTTAAATTTTTTCTTTACACTAAAGAATGAAAGAAAATAAATAAATAAGAAATTCAAATAGTGATAATCAAAGAAGCCAAACAATAATTTTTGTATGAAAAAGATTAAAATATATCTTGAACTTTGTTAGAAGGATCATATATATATACCCCTACATAATTTTTTTTGAAAATTTAAATAAAAAAATAAATCTAACACTAATTTTTTCACTTCCGTTAGAAGAAAGGTATATGTGAGCTCCTTTTGTAACGATAGGGGTATATGTGAGTCATTTATATAACGATAAATGGTACATATGAACCACTTTCATAACGAAACGTATATCAACTGTAAATGACAAAGTTAAGAGGTATATCGACCTTTTTTAAAAACAATTTATTTATATAAAAAAAGAACAGATTTGGAGGAACAAATGGTCCACTTCCCCAAATAATACAAATACCAACACAAAGCAAAAGTCTCACCAATACACGCTTGGGCTTTGGTAGATTTTTTCTACCATCTCACATTTTTTCTTCCCCTTCAGCCCAATGTCGCCGGCGACTTTCTGACCTGCTCGATAATCTCCGTCTCTCTCTCCGTTCGGTGCGGTTTTGTTGAATTTTCGAATTTCATTTTTTTTTCTATACAATCAAAAGCTGATTCATGTGCATTTTGTGTGTTTACAGAAACAGATTTCTAGGGTTTTGGATTGTTGATTCAAATTTTTATTATCGGAACAAGACGATGGCAGCTCCACCAGCTAGGGCTCGAGCAGATTATGATTATCTCATCAAGCTTCTCCTCATTGGCGATAGCGGTTAGTTTGCTTTTTTGTTTCGTTTTTGATTTGTTCCTTTTTCTTATCACAAGTTAATCGAATCCATTTTCAGAAAAATAAGATTTTAGAAAAGAAGAAAAACACAATGGAGCTTAGGAATTGGGGAAAACTTGGATCTTTACGTGAAATTGGTGAGATTTGGTTAAGATGTTAGGATGGGCTTCGGGTAATATGTGGTACAGCACATTTCTTCCCTTATGTCCAAGCCTTGGTGGGCGGAGTTGCCCCGTACTTGTGTTGGTGGAAGGTAGCAAGTACCCGTGATGGTTTAAGATGTTATTTGACATGCCACAATAGAAAGGAATATGTTTAATCGACTTTGATATCTATACTAATGAAAATGGAAGAGAATATTAATGTTATGGTTGATTTGATGGACCAAACATTATATATAAGTTCAAAGCTTTTAGTTGTTTAATCTAATTTGAAATTTTGAAAGTTGTATGGAAAAATGGAGTTGTGTCACATATTTTAAAATAGCACTATGTGCCATAGTGCTGCTCCAATTCAACATTTTTTTCTGATCAAGTGCTAGTCCAATTTGACATTCCTTATGGTTATCCTACGTTCCATTGCATTTTTAAGTTAAGCTCATGCTAAATAGTTCTTGTCTTTTGCTTGTGATTGAGGGATGGTGTACTGACAAATGCATTTTCAGCAATCTCAGTTCATGTCTCCATTTTCCTTATAAAGCCTCTTAACCTCAAGTGTCCAGAGATGTGTACTGAATGTTCATCATTCTTAGCTTACTTTTTCTTCTTTCTATGATTAATTTTGTTGTGTTCTCTAAGAAATTGAATATGGGTTGGGATGGCGTTCTGTGAATGTCAGTTCAAAAAGTTCTTTTGGTATTTTCTAACTTTTGAAATTAAAATTTCAAAACTGTGTCTCATCTCAAGGATGACACGACTTATTATTTCTGAAAATTTATTGGAGGAGGAGGAACATGGGAGATATTTCAAATTTAGAAGTCTTGGTGAAACAAGAAGGGTGCTGCATCTAATTCTGAGTTGACCACCAGCTTCTTTACCTTTATCCTTTACCTTTTTGTTTTTCTGGGAAAAAAATTGGCGGGGATATGAGAATCAGTCAGATTTATAGTGATATTACATCTATAAATTTACACTCCCCACCTCAGTATCTTTGGACGTTTGTTCTTTCACCATACTTCATGGATCACTTTGATAATATGATAAATGGATGTCTCACATCCATGTTTGGTAAGCTTGACCATCTTCTACCAAAATGCTTGATTTGTTCATTCATTCAACTAAGTGCATACTGCATAGAACACCCTTTTCACTCCAGCCCTCATATATGGACAATATAAGAGATAAAAAGGTACTTATAGGATTCTTCCTAGGCCGAACTTGGTCAAATACCGCAACCTCTCCCTCTTTATTCCTCATCTTTAACTGAATCTAGAACATACAAATGAAAGGTTCAACTTTTAGAGAGTTGCTGAAACATAAACGTTCCTACTTCAAATAGTTGTGAAATTAATTGAAAGTACAATTTCAGTATGTTGTTACTATTTTCAAAAAGTGACTAGAGTACTATTAGTTACAGGTTGAACTTTAGGTACTTATCATTGTTAGGCAAGAGCTTCCATGAACAGGCTTCTAGAAAGGATTTCTAGTTAAGATGCAAATTTGAATATGAAGGCTAAGCCCAAAAACCTAAAAAAAACTGATTTTAGTAGTAATACAGTTGAAAACCTGAAGTATATTGACGAGAGGAGTGAGGATGGTTATTTTGTCCGTATTATAGAAGGAAATTGGGTATAAATATGGTCAAACTCTCATTCTAAGCACATGCTAATATATTTATCACCAAAGAATAGAGGATATTTTCCATGTATAACATCTATTATCAGTTCCTTACGGCTTACACTTAATGATGGTTATATTTATAGGTGTGGGAAAGAGTTGTTTGCTTCTGAGATTCTCAGACGGTTCCTTCACAACAAGTTTCATCACAACTATTGGGTTTGTATCCTTGACTGTCTCTCTCTCCGCTGGAGCTACTACTTAGATTGTGTTTCAGACACCGAAGTACATCTTTTCGAATTACTGCGATACTATTTCAGCAGTTAGTTCTTTTTCCTTTGGCAAGACTATCGTTTTAGTCAAATGATGCAGAAATTTGAGGTGTAACTCTGATAATTGAAGAAGTTTTCAAGAAACTGTGAAAAAGTTATACGCCAATGATCTTTGAATTGTAGCAGGAAAAGATTGTGCTGGAAAAAAAGTAGAAAAAATGTGCTCTCTTGTGCAGGATGCTAGATGAACTGTCTAGTTTGGGATTGTCATTCTTGAAAAATCTAGTAAATTTATACCTCATTGCACTGATTACTGCCTCCTCTCAACCTTTTTCCCGGCTTTTATTTTCCTCCTTCTCCTTCATATTTACCGGATTGCTCTGCTTTTACAGAATTGATTTTAAGATAAGAACAATTGAACTTGATGGCAAGCGGATTAAGTTACAAATTTGGGATACAGCTGGTCAGGAGCGTTTCCGCACTATCACAACAGGTATATCCAAACCTAGTGAGTTAAGTGTTGTTGGATTGAAAATTTTTCCTGTCCTAGCCTTTTGCAAGGGTGAAAAGAAACAAGGATAACTAGTTCTGGATCTGCAGATGTCCTAGGATGTTCGCTCCTTGCAACGCTGAAATGAAACAAAGACTTTTTTTGTTGTGTAACTTGTGTCCTAAATAAAAAGAGTTTGGAGCGGCTACATGTAATGGCCACATTGATTTGAAGCTTGTCAATGGTTAATGGTTCCTTTTATCAGGGGGATTGAATAACTTGTATATGCACATACTTTTAGTTTTCAAAATGTACTTTACCATATAATTGGGAAGTTTCTCGACTATGGGGATTTAATTGATGCCCTTGGGCTACGTAGGCCTGCCCCTGTGCAAGCTACTCTCAGCACTTTGAAGTCTTTGGAATAAAATTTCTAGGGGATTGAATTAAAAGGTCTCTTCAAATGTGAAATTTTCTTTCATTTTCCATTTGTTTCTCAATCAAGTTTGAATTTGGTTGTTTGCAGCGTATTATCGAGGAGCAATGGGGATTCTGCTGGTGTATGATGTCACGGACGAGTCTTCTTTCAATAGTAAATGCTTTCACTAGCTTGCTTCAATGCTCTTTTTTTTGTAACTTTGATTTTTTTCTCATTAATTTTTTTGCTACCTGCTTATATATGTAGTTCTATCCTTCAGCGTGATTTTTGGGTTTTCTTTTGCTGAGAGATGTGATAATTTTGTTTCCCATTTCGAGCTTTAGCTGGTTTTATGGTCTTAAGTTGCAGTTGCATGACCACCTTTTAAAAATTGCTGTTTGATAACCAGATTCAGCATTTGCGAGAGCAGATTTAACCTAATTGTTTAATGTTTAACTGAACCATTCAGACATCAGGAACTGGATTCGCAACATAGAGCAGCATGCTTCTGATAATGTCAACAAGATTTTGGTCGGGAACAAGGCTGATATGGATGAAAGCAAAAGGGTAGGTTATTATATTTATCAAAATTGTTATCATTGGAATTTCTTGTCCTCACTTCTTTTCTGACTCACAAGAGTTTCCATTAGATGTTATTGATATTATTATTCCTTTTTCCTATCTAGGCTGTGCCAACTTCCAAAGGTCAAGCTCTTGCTGATGAATATGGCATTAAGTTCTTTGAAACAGTAAGTCCAATTCTTTCTGATGTAGAAATTGAAAGTTTTTTCGGATGGAGTACAGTTTGGGTCACTGATAAATGACAATATCTACTGCAGAGTGCAAAGACAAACCTGAATGTGGAAGAAGTTTTCTTTTCAATTGGTAAGGATATCAAGCAAAGGCTTTCAGAATCTGATTCCAAGACTGAGGTACACAGATAGTTCCTCCGCCTTTTGTTATTCTTTTGTTTCAACGAACTGGAGTTATTAGGACATGTCTAAATTTGATCACTTCATCTCGTATATGAATAATGTTCTCTCTGTTCGTGCAGCCTCAGACAATCAGGATCAACCAATCCGATCAGGCAGGAACTGCCGGTCAAGGTGCCCAGAAGTCGTCTTGCTGTGGTTCGTGAACCCAGTTGGCTACTGTTTTCTTGATTGCACTTGGATGTACAAATTGGTGGAGATGAAAAACTGATCCTTGTGAACTTCATTACCATTTATCTGCCATTGTATGGCAAGTTTGGTGTGTCAAAGGCTTTTTCTACTTTATATTTGGAATCTATTTGTCATATACAGCTTAATAGCCTTTGTTTGGTTATTGTTCTTTGTTATCTATGTCCTCTTAGGATTTCGTCTCCTTTTTCTTTTAAACATGAACCTGTTAGCTTTTGCTTTGATGTAGAAGGTGAAAGAAAAATATAATGCATGAATTCTAGACTAATAATAGCTACTCGTTAGTCCCAAACAAGTTGGTTTTGCCTATGTGAATTGTTACTCATACTTTATTTAAGCTCAACTCATATTATCATCGCACCTAGTGTGTGAAGATGGCAGCTAGCATTAGCTTGTGACCTTGCTAGTCTCAAACCTAGATAAAAATAGGAGAGTTGCAATAAGTTGACAACCGTTGGTGTAAAACTTGTCGATTCATAATAAATTGAGATCAATACGTTGTGGAACTGCTAATGATGATTGGGTCTTTTTACTCTTAATCCAACTTCTAGTTTTGGTAATGAAAAAATTCTATTAAAGAACATTTTTTACTTTAATAGACCTTGTACAATATAACTTGAATTAATCGATCCCCAAAGTGGCACAAAACACCGGATAGAAAAATTAAAATCAAAAGTAATAATAAAAATTAAATTGAAAATAAAATAAGAAAAAACAAATTGAAAGAGATCTATTTTTTAATTATAATAATAAAAATAAATAAATCAAGTGTGTTGTGCCTTTGACAAGTATTGGTTTCCAGATCACTCTGTGGCTTAACACGCACAGGAAAAGACCATTTACATGGGGCAGTTTATTTTGAAAAAGATGGATATTGTATAAAAAGAAAAATTAAATTGTTTTTGACTAAGCAAAATAAATTTATAATAATCTATAATAAAAAATAATAGTCAAACCATAATAAATAAACACCAACACATTACATGAGTCTACGGTCCCTACCATTTAGCTTTAGTGCAACTTTGAAAGTAAAAAAATTATTCGTATCTAGTATTTATATAAAATTAATAATTTTTAAAAAAAATTCACATCTTTAAAAACTATAAAATAAGTATATACATTTTAAAAAATAAATTCAATTACTTCTTTTCTTAAACTGTTTTATTTGAGCTAGAGAGTAGAGTCTATCTAAAACAATGATTTTGAAGTAAATGTCAGATCTGTGTACACTCTATTTTTAATTGGACTATACAAAATATATTTTATTCACAATAATTATAATATTTTTTTTCTTTTTAACTGTCCAAAAATTATATTTAATTAGGTAAAATATAATATTATAAATTAGGAGAGGTGAATAATTTTTTGACCCTTTGCAGGGAATAATGGTGACTGGTGAGGTTCCAGAAGAGATGAGAAAAGTATTGTTAAAATATTAAGTGCTGATTGCTCAACTTTGAACGTGGCTTCGTCCACTCTCTACAAAGTCATTATATTCGCTCCGCTCAACCCATAAACCTCTCAACTCCTCAAGGTATTTTTCGAATCCTCTTCTATATTTTCGCTTTCCATTTATCAATTTCAATGCTGCTCGTAGTTTTCTACAATTCAGTGTAAGCTTTGTTCGATTTCAATTTTTTACTGTTAAATCTGCTTTTTTTCAGTTAATTCTTTTGCATTTCTTTTTTTTTGGAGATTAGAGTTTTAGATCATTTTCAATGCTGTAAATTATGATTCAGTGCAACTTTGTAAGCTCTGTTCGATTTGAATTATTTGATTTCGGAATTTTTTTGTAGAATCTGCTTTTTTTTTTTCAGTTAGTTTTTTTTGTATTTTATTTTTGGAGATTAGAGTTTTAGATCATTTTCAATGCTGTAAATTATGATTCAGTGCAACTTTGTAAGCTCTGTTCGATTTGAATTATTTGATTTTCGGAATTTTTTTGTAGAATCTTGCTTTTTTTTTTTCAGTTAGTTTTTTTTGTATTTTATTTTTGGAGATTAGAGTTTTAGATCATTTTCAATGCTGCTGGTAAGTTTTTTTTTTTTTTTTTGAATTTATAAGTATGATTCAGTGTAAGCTCTGTTCGATTTGAATTATTTGATTGTGAAATTTTACTGGAAAATTTGCTTTTTCCAGTTAGTCTTTTTTGTATTTTTTTGGAGATTAGAGTTTTAGATCATTTTCAATGTTGCTCGTAAGTTTTTTTTTAAAAATAATTATGATTCAGTGTAAGCTCTGTTCGGTTTGAATTTTGTGATTTCGAAATTATACTGTAGAATCTGCTTTTTCCAGTTAGTTTTGGTCTTTTTTTGGAGATTAGAGTTTTAGATCCTGTATGGTTTGCGTAGCTGTTGAAGGAGGACTGCTGGATCGTGATTTTTTCTGCTTTTATAGGACTGGTGCTTAAAACTTCATCTTACCGCATTCTTATGCTACATGGATTTTCTATGTTCTCATGTATTTTCATTTTCCGGTGATTATTTTCAATGCTGCTTGTAATTTTTTACAATTCAGTGTAAGGTTTGTTCAAATTGAATGATGAGATTTTGAAATTTTGCTGAAAATCTGCTTTTTCCAGTTAGTTTTTGTCTTTACTGTAAAATCTGTTTATTTTTTCCAGTTAGGTTTGGTCATTTGTAGAGATTAGGATTTTCGATCCTTCAGCATTTAAATTGCCTTTGCAGGAAGACTGCTGGATGGTAAAATTTTGCTTTTATAGGAGTAGTGCTTTAAACTTCTAACTTACCGCATCTAACATTGCATAGATTTACTATATTCTCTTGTATTTTTGTTTTCAGTTGATTGTTTTCAATGCTGCTCTTAATTTCTTACAGTTCCGTGTAAGCTCCATTCTATTTGAATTATAAGATTTTGAAATTTTACTGTAAAATCTGCTTTTCCGGGTTAGATTTGGTCGTGTTTGGAGATTAGGATTTTCGATCCTTCAGCATTTGAATTGCTTGTGCAGGAAAACTGCTGGATCGTAAAATTTGCTTTTATAGCTGTGGTGCTTAAAACTTTAATGATGAAGGGATTTGTTTTCTACTAAAGCTAAACTATCAATCAATTGACTGTCTGAATCCTCTACAAAATTTTCTTTTTTGATAGCTGCGGTTCTTGCATGCACCTTGACTACTTCCATGGTACTTGCTACCTCCCACTAGTACCTGCTCTATCCATAAAGGCTTAGACACCTAGTGTCTTTGCCTCTTCTAAGATTTGAACCTGAGATCTTATACTTATCAATCCAACTCTAAGCCAAACCCTTGGGTGCTGAATCCTGTATAATTATTGTCTTTCATTTGGGCACATTTCATGCTGATCCGTAAAGCTAAACTATTCAAATAATTCAACCGAGGATACCTCAATCCCAAACTAGTTGGATTGAATGCATGAATCCTCGGTTATCATTTTTCTCTATTCTGGCTTATTTCATTCGCTAAATGCCCAAAGCTGAACTATTTCATCAATCAACCACACCTCAATACCAGACTAGTTGGGGTTGACGGTATGAATCTTCAATAACAATTTTGGGCTATGCGGGACCATTTATCCTAATACAGAAAACTAGACTGTGGAGGTTACGTACATTCTAGAAATTGATTTGAATGTTGATTAGTATCTGTCTGTTTGCTGCTGTTCCATTTGAATTATTGATTATTTTATTTCCTATTATTCTTACTAGGTTATTTCTCAAGGTATAATGATTGTGTGTTGAAGTTTTGTTCGTTGAAGGTTTATTGATACTTTTGAAGACTTTTAAATTCGATTTGAGGGCTTGATTTACAGCAATGGCATGGTTTAGAGCTGGGTCTAGTGTGGCAAAGCTCGCCATTAGAAGGGCTGTGTCTCAGGGTGGTTCTTATGTGCCAAGAACTCGCATTATTCCATCACAAAGTAGATATTTTCATACCACAGTTGTCAGGCCAAAAGCGCAAGCTGCACCAGTCCCGAGGCCTGTACCACTTTCTAAGTTGACTGATAGCTTCTTAGATGGCACTAGCAGTGTCTACCTTGAAGAGCTTCAGCGTGCTTGGGAGCAAGATCCAAGTAGTGTAGATGAATCTTGGGACAACTTTTTCAGGAATTTTACTGGCCTAGCTGCCACATCACCTGGGATTTCTGGCCAAACAATTCAAGAAAGCATGAATCTTCTGTTGCTTGTGAGAGCTTATCAGGTTAATGGTCATTTAAAAGCCAAATTGGACCCATTGGATTTGGAGGAGAGGGATATCCCCGATGTTTTGGATCCAGTATCATATGGGTTCACTGAAGCTGATCTGGACCGAGAGTTCTTCCTTGGTGTTTGGAGGATGGCTGGTTTCTTGTCTGAGAATCGCCCCGTGCAAACCTTGAGGGCGATTTTGACAAGACTTGAGCAGGCTTATTGTGGCAGCATTGGTTTTGAGTACATGCACATTTCTGATCATGATAAATGTAATTGGTTGAGAGAACGAATTGAAACTCCTACACCGAGGGAGTACAACCGCGAACGACGTGAAGTTATTCTTGACCGGTTGATGTGGAGTACTCAGTTTGAGAACTTCTTAGCCACCAAGTGGGTGGCAGCCAAGAGATTTGGGCTTGAAGGTTGTGAGACTTTGATTCCTGGCATGAAGGAGATGTTTGACAGATCAGCAGATCTGGGAGTTGAGAGCATAGTAATTGGGATGCCACATAGAGGTAGATTAAATGTTTTAGGTAATGTTGTTCGAAAGCCACTAAGGCAAATTTTTAGTGAATTCACCGGTGGTACAAAACCTGCGGATGGAGCTGGTTATGTGGGAACTGGTGATGTCAAGTATCACTTGGGAACTTCTTATGATCGCCCTACTAGGGGTGGTAAGAGAATTCATCTATCATTAGTTGCAAATCCAAGTCACTTGGAAGCTGTGGACCCAGTTGTTATTGGAAAAACTAGAGCAAAGCAATATTATTCTAATGATGTGGATAGAACAAAGAATATGGGTATTTTGCTCCATGGTGATGGTAGCTTTGCTGGACAAGGTGTTGTTTATGAGACATTGCATTTAAGTGCTCTTCCAAATTACACAACTGGTGGAACCATTCACATTGTAGTGAATAATCAAGTGGCCTTTACGACTGATCCGAAGGCTGGAAGATCTTCTCAATACTGCACTGATGTTGCCAAGGCTTTGAGTGCTCCAATTTTCCATGTCAATGGCGATGATGTCGAGGGCGTTGTTCATGCCTGTGAACTTGCTGCAGAATGGCGCCAGACATTCCACTCAGATGTTGTGGTTGATATTGTCTGTTATCGTCGATTTGGTCACAATGAGATTGATGAACCATCCTTCACCCAGCCCAAGATGTATCAGGTTAGTTTATCTTGAAGTTCCTTGTGCTTTATGCAGAGTTATATTCTCTTCCGGTTTTTCGGCTGAAGTTACTCATTTACCTTCCAGTTTTAAGTTATAACTGATGCAATTGAACAGTATAAATATGTTTACCTTCTCTGGGATCCAACTGGGCTTCTTCTGTTCCTTTTGACTGCAGTCATAGCATAATATTTTGTTCTCAATGGTTGTTACAGGTCATCAGAAATCATCCTTCTTCATTGGAGATCTATCAAAACAAACTCCTACAATATGGTCAGGTGACAAAAGATGATGTGGAAAAAATACATAACAAGATCAATACAATCCTTAATGAGGAGTTTGTTGCTAGTAAAGACTATGTCCCTCAAAAAAGAGATTGGCTTTCAGCCTTTTGGTCTGGATTTAAGTCACCTGCACAGCTTTCACGTGTTCGAAACACTGGGTATGGCTATTACTTTTCATCTTTCTGTAACTAGTATAATATGAACCTTGAATTATGAGTCTCAAATTAAAAACACTGGTTTGCAGTGTCAAACCTGAGATCTTGAAGGATGTCGGGAAAGCAATCACCTCCCTTCCAGATGATTTTAAGGCTCACAGAGCAGTAAAAAGGATTTTTGATGACCGTAAGAAAATGATTGAGACAGGGGAGGGCGTGGACTGGGCAGTGGGAGAAGCTCTTGCTTTTGCAACATTGCTTGTGGAAGGAAATCATGTTAGGTTGAGTGGTCAGGATGTTGAGAGAGGTACTTTCAGTCACAGACATTCTGTTATTCATGATCAGGAGACAGGGGCAAAGTACTGTCCTCTTGATCATGTTATGATGAACCAAAATGAAGAGATGTTCACCGTGAGTAACAGGTATATTCTGATGGTTGTTTGATTCATATCAGTGCTTGCAGTGTTTTATCATCGTTTATGTCAATTTCTATCTGGATATTTGTCTATGAATTTGAATTTTTAGTTTCTATTTGATCCTGCTGATTGTATCTAGTTGTGGTGGGTAGATTGCCTCACTTTGTCTGTTGCGAAAACAGAGGTGCTTTTGGATGCTTATGAGACTATACTGCAACTGATCTTTGATGTCATTGCAATTTTTTTTTTTTTTTGAAAATGGTAATTGTTTCTATTTCAGTAGAACAGTACATAGGTTGTACTGAAATCCGTATTTACACAAGGAACTCTAATAATACCGACCTATCCCTATAATGAGTCTAAGACATCAATGATAGAGACGGTATCATTAGGGTAAATTTGATGACACCAAAATGTCATTGCAAATTTTTTATCTGCCTAAGAACTTGATGAACATGCTGAACAGTTGTAAGTGTTCAGAATGTTTCAACTCGTGCATTTGTAGCGAAGTACTTAACCTTTTGGAAATGACCTAACGATATATGTCTTTACCTTCTGAGCTCCAGTGTGTTGAAGGTTAAAAGTGCAAAAATGCACCAATACCTGTTGCGCCTTAAAGCGATCTAAGATTTAGTGTGAATAGAGGCGGAGATTGAAGACATCTCCTATAAACATGCAAATACAGACAAATATACATGTGGATATATGTTATGCTTGAAACATATATAAATTATCCTGAAATATGAATAATTTATTTTTCATATCAGAAAAGTGTAGAAAATTCATTTATAGAAAAGTAAAGCAATGTCATAGCAGTCTTTTGGATTCCTTCCACTGATTTTATTACTTAACTTTCTCACTCAATGTTTGCATGCTTTGTTTCCACCTTTAATTGTTTTCCCATGATAAAGTCACTTAGTAGCTTCTGTAGAATCCTTAACTGATTATATTTCCAGCCAGGGTCTTTTTTCTTGAGGTTTCCTTGGGACAACTCCTCTACCAGTCTTATTTATAAAGACTACATAAAATCAGAGAGAAGGGATCGAAGCCCAGCTTTTGCTCCCTCTTTCTTATAGAAAAGGCTTCCCTTCCCATTCTTATAGGACTTCCATCAATTCAGTCTATTTGGTTCTTGAGATGGTCGTCACTCTCCTAGGACTGAAATAATAATCCTTGGCTGATGGGTTCACAACTTCACATTCATCCTGATTATCATTCGGTAGTGTTAACCAGTAGTCGTCCATTTAATGGCATACTCTCAATAGTCAATTCGTTTATTTTCTTCATATTGCACGCTTGAACTATTTGTCATATAAGATTTGAGTAACTACTAACTAATGCAAATTGCCTATGAATTGATTCCATTATTGCAGCCATTAGTGTCAATAATATAGGGTGTTAAGGATGTATTTAAGATTGATCTTCCTTAAGATAGTTGCATTCATTACCTTCTCAAAAAAAGATATCTGCAATCATTTTAGCACAAGATCTTAATGGGGTAGAACCGATAGAGCACTGAATCTGCGGGGTCTAGCATATTAGTAGTTCAATTATACCTTTCTCGGCCTTTTGGCAAGATCTGAGTTGAACCTATGTGTATATAATAATACATTGGTATCTAAAAAAGGCCAGCACATAAATTATAAAGTAATTTCAATCGATATTTTGAAAATGAAGCATGTAAGCATATAACATTCAGAAGTAGAACATGGGAATGCAGAGGATCTAAGAACATAGTGATCAGTAGACTAACAGAACTAAAAATAGAATTGACCGAAAAACTAAACAAATCCTACAAAGTTTCTCATTAGCAAAATTCTGTTTGTACTGGGAATTCCACAAGCTTTGTTTTTGTACAACAACCAAAAATAAATAAGTACTAACATGTTAGGATAATTAGATTATTCTTAAATCATTCAATTATACATTTTGAATGCCAACCCCAATTTGTTTAGGACTGAGGCGTAGTTGTTGTTTATGCATTTTATGGTTGTCTCAAATGGCCTGATATAAGGGCTGTAATATATGACTTATGTATTGACCTTGTACTTCTGTGCAGTTCTCTTTCAGAGTTTGGTGTTCTTGGATTTGAACTGGGTTATTCCATGGAAAATCCAAATTCTTTGGTTCTTTGGGAAGCCCAATTTGGTGATTTCGCCAACGGGGCTCAAGTAATATTTGACCAGTTCTTGAGCAGTGGAGAGGCCAAGTGGTTGCGCCAGAGTGGGTTGGTTGTGCTTCTACCGCATGGTTATGATGGCCAGGGCCCTGAGCATTCCAGTGCACGTTTGGAACGTTTCCTCCAGGTACTATAGCTAATTTCCATTTCCATAAAGGGAATCACTTCTTATTTAAGGACTTCCTCCTTCCTCTTTGGTTAAGGAGCATTAGCCCAGTCACATGAAATGAATATGATTTGACATGCTAACATTCTCTGAGAAAGAAAAAAGATCAAAATGCAACAGATCTAGGGCATGTGAATATAATGAAAGCAATCATTCCGTGATGCATACTAGATAGTAATAAGGTCCAAGTACATATACCACACCAAATTTGATGCATTTTGTATCCTTTAATCCTAGACAGTTTTGAAGAGTATTGTGTTTCGGTCTAAACTGCTTTATGGAATTGTTGCATCTTGCACTGTTTGGTTACGAGATCTTTATCTGTCTTTTGCTAGTGATTAGCTACATGTTACTATGTTATTTAACCATATGATACAATTTCAATTAGCCACATGGTGGAAAATGATGTTTGGGTTCTATACATCTTCCCCTCCAAAAGCAGGAAAGATCATCATTAATGAACATGTGTTGCTTTGATAGTTCTAAAATATATTGTTACTTCTGTCCATTGCTTAATGTTACACAATAATTTTTCATTGCAGATGAGTGATGATAACCCCTATGTCATTCCGGACATGGAACCTACATTAAGGAAACAGATTCAGGAATGTAACTGGCAGGTGGTGAATGTGACAACTCCTGCAAATTATTTCCATGTTCTCAGGCGTCAGGTATGTCGGATTGCAAGTTTTTTTAAATTTTTTGAGCTCATACACATTTGTTTTTCTCATGAATTATTGCCACCTTCTCAGATTCACAGAGATTTCCGTAAACCTCTCATTGTAATGTCCCCAAAGAACTTGCTTCGTCACAAGGACTGCAAGTCAAACCTATCTGAGTTTGATGATGTCCAAGGCCACCCTGGTTTTGACAAACAAGGTACCAGGTTTAAGCGCTTAATAAAAGATCAGAACGACCACTCAGATCTTGAAGAGGGTATCCGACGCCTGGTCCTTTGCTCCGGAAAGGTGGGTTAGTTTGTCGTATACTTGTATTTCCTCTTAAGTTTGTCGATGTTCATGTCGGACTCAAATAGTTGATTCATTTAGCATGTATAGATGCAGACTGGATGGCAGAAGTTCGATGCACAAAGTTTTTAAAAATAGTGTTTGAATTTGTTTTTTTTTAATTAGATGACTCTTTTAATGGATGTACCTGAAGGGACTGATGTGCTTTTGTTTGTTCACTGTTCATTTGTGCTCACAAGTTGCTAGCATTGAAGTATACTTTCATGACTTCTCCCAGGTCTACTATGAGCTTGATGAGGAGAGAAAGAAAGTTGAAGGGAAAGACGTTGCAATCTGTCGGGTGGAACAACTTTGTCCTTTCCCATATGACCTCGTTCAACGTGAACTGAAGCGATATCCAAGTATGTTCTCTGAAATAGTCTTAAAACATTCAGATTGCTAGTGTAATGTAACCTGTAATACTTGGTGAAGCTTATTTGACATCATTTAATTGTCATGTTACCAGATGCGGAGATTGTTTGGTGCCAAGAAGAGCCAATGAACATGGGTGCATACCAGTACATTGCACCACGTCTTTCTACTGCGATGAAAGCACTGGACAGAGGTAACATAGATGACATAAAATATGCCGGCCGTGGTCCTTCTGCTGCCACAGCTACTGGTTTCTACCAGGTTCACGTGAAAGAACAGACCGGGCTTGTCCAGAAAGCCTTGCAACAGGATCCAATTAATTCTCCAGTCTGAAGCTGAGGCTCTGTTGTATTCTTTGCACAAAGTACCAAGATTGATGCTGAAATAAATCTTTCAACTCCACAGTATTTTGAGGGTGGAAGTTTTGATTCTTTGGGGAACAGGGAAATATTATTTGTCCTCCTTTTTTTAACTTAGAATTGTACAAATAAAATGTCAAAAACAAGTCTCTGTTCCTCCCTTTTTTATTCTTCCAAGAGAATGAAGTTCATGATTGGTTTCGGAAAGTTTGCATACAACCTACCCTCACTAGACCCCTAACTTGTGGAACCATACGGGATATGTTGTTGTCCTTGTTATGTTTTACTTCAGACTTCACTTATGGAATCACACGGGATATGTTGTGTTTCACTCCAGTTTATCATTGAAAGAAAAAAAAAGAATGAATGCTATCCTTGTTCTTCTTTAATTTGTATATCTTTTTTCAATTGCTTGTTAGTATCTCCAAAGCTTGTATAATCTAATGTTTGTCACTACTCATAAAAGATGATATTTTTTTCTCTTTTCCTTTTTGTCAGTTGAAGCATATGATGCGCAACAGTAGTAGTGTAAAAGGGTACGTAGAGGCGGAGCCAAGGTTACGAGTTTGGGGGTTTTAAATCAATTTTGTTTGGGGGTTTACATGTTAATATACATATATATATATTTTTCTAATACAAATATAAGGTTTACAAAAAAGCTAATGGGTTCGTCCAAATCCATGAACCCCATCTAGCTCCGCCTTTGGAAGTTAGTCACCTTTCTCCAATTACAACATGGTGGAAAAAAAGTGATAACTTAGGTGTGTTTGATTTGGGGGTTCCAACACATGTCTTTATTCCATTCCCGTAGCCCCATCTCTACCACCCCATACTCTATCTTTACGTCATGTAATATTCATTTAGATTATACACAAATATTTTTAGAATAATATTTCCTGTACCCTTAACTTTTGGTAATTTCCTTTTTATTGATTTTTGAAATATTAATAACAATACAATAATAGATTAGACTTATAATTTATGATATTCATAATTTGATAAAAAATCCTACTATATGATATCTTCCACTATAGTGTACAAATTACAATATAATGATTTATTTACATTGTCGATCATATAATAGGTAATTGTGCGCTTGAAAAATACGGATATCATACAAGTGTTCAACAAAGCTAAAGAGTTCGAGGAATATGAAACTTATCCGAAATATGTTATCTTATTTGTTTGTCTTTTTTGAAAGAATCATTAATTTATCAAGCTTTAGTTAGGTGAGGGAATATTCGAGACAATTTCATAAATAGCAAAGAGATTAAATTTAATTACGTTTCATAGCTACAATTTGCTTAATTACGCTTCATAGTTATAGTTTTATTTGCTATGAATGTTTCTGTTTGTATATTTCGCTTGTCAATATACAAATAGAGTACGTATATACAAATTATGTAATTATACATTTAGGAATTTTTACAGAACTCTGTTTGTATATTTCGCTTGCTATATGAATTTTTCAGCACTCAATTTGTATATTTCTTTGTCAATATACAAACACGGTAATTTACTATGATTTTTTCATAACTTATACAAATGAAACGTATCAACAAATCGTATACAAATAGTTAGGGTAAGATATACAAAATCTTGATATATACAATTAGGAACCGAATTATACAAATTCTGGTTTTATACCATTAGGAACTGAATATCAAAATTTAAGAAACTGTAACCGCTAATCATAAATATCCGAAACTCTAGCTATAAAGCGTAATGTACTATAAATGTTTACCATTTTGCGTATCCTAAATAGTATCCTCTCAAATTATTAGGGTAACTTTTTGAAGAATTTGCAATCGATAGCTTTAAAAGCACGTGCAATACAATAAGCTCAATTGAGAAAATATTGACGTAAGGATTCGATTCCTAATCTCTCTTATGGAATATCACTTTTTGTATCAACTTAGTTATCCTTATCGTAACTTTTTCTTAATAAGCATTAATTTACATTAATTATGTAATTTTTTATACCATTATTGCATACAACTTTTTACGTTCAAAAGCAATAACTTAGTCACACCACACATGTAAAACCTATGGGGGGAACAGATAGAATTGCATCTCTATTCGCAGCGTCACTTCTTAAGGATAAATAAAATAAAATATATTTTCATGAAAGGATGAGGTGTATGCCATTTACACTAAAAATAATAATTATATGGAATTCATCTTTAATTTCTAGCCCTACGTTTTCTATATTTTTTTTGGTTGGATTCTATATTGAAAAATGCTTTTTTTCTATATCCGTTTTGGGCATGACTAATTTGAATTTACCTCAAAAAGTTTCATTTCAAGAGGTAAAACGCTTTCAACAATTTTATATTGAGAGCTTCAGAGATCAAAAATGAAAAAAATACTTTCGACTTCACTATAATCATTGATAAGATATTCCTGCCCATATTACATTGCTTGAACTATATATAAAAGTAAACTTAGAATTTAGTAAATTGAGAGTTATTGTAATTTATTATATTATATTTGTATATCATTTTTAAATAGAAGGAATTATTCTAAACAGCGGTCCGTTAATTGCTAATTCATATATAATATATATATATAACTAATATATAATCTATGTATACTAACTAAAAAAAGAAAATAGTGAATCCGATCGACTATTTATTTGTGTAAACATTGCATATGATCAGTGAGCCATTACAAGTGTCCCGTTAGATCTACCAATAATTATACAATGTATTATGTATCCAATCATAAAGAATAGTAGTGAGTGGATTAATTAGTAATTTCTGACCTATATATCAACTTTAAATATTAAATTTATTTGAATAAATAATTAAAATTCTGAATAAACAATTTATCAATCTATTGTCATATTTTATTTTAACTTGTAAATAAATTTCAACTTTGAATATTCTAAGATTGTGATGGTTTTAACTTTTAAGATATTGTTTTTAGGGCGGTATTAGTCTATTATATTTTTATTTTTATTTTTTTATTTGGTGTTTGATATTGAAGCCTGATTAAATTTGAATCGTATGTTGCTAGGCTCATTTTTAGGGCAGTGCTTCCAACATAACTTTTTCCATTTTCATGATTCAAATTCCAGACTTTTGATTAAAAATACGGAGGAATTTCAATTATCCCATCAACTCACGTTAATATTGCCTATTATACATATGCATATTATTTTTGAGAAAGTACTATTTACACACATACATTTCTTTTTTTCCCAAGCAGCATCGCATGATCGATAGCCCCACTAAAAGGGTAAAAACTTATTCGCATCGATTAGATATTTATATCAAATTATATTAACTTATTAGATTTAAGCGATTTAACGAGCTAAGAATATATATAAACTAATTATGATCAAAAGAAAAAAAAAATTGTGCATAAATACACGTTATGCATTTGTTGATTTAGTATAAAATTCTGTACGACTATATTTTTACCTCTAAAAAATGTCTCCGTCATGACGGAGCTAGAGGATGGAAGGGGGTTCGGTTTCAAGAAAAAATTACATTACAAGGTTAATTTTTTTAAGGGATAAGGTACAAATACCCCTAGACTATAACTGAAATCTCAGAGACACACCTTAACGAAAGTAAGGTTCTATTATCCTCCTGAACCCATTTTTATGTAATTTTGTACACCTTTTTGACTTACGTGGCATCCAAATATCTCCCACGCGCATTAACTGCGTGGAGTCACAGAGTGTGCCACGTAAACCAAAAAGTGTACAAAATTACAAAAAAAAAAGAGTTCGAGAGGATAATAGAACCTTAGTTTGGGTAAGGTGTGTCTCTGAGATTTCGGTCATAGTCTAGATGAGTACTTGTACCTTATTGTTTTAATGTATACTGTTGATATGTTTTGAAATTCTAAATAAAAATTCTGACTTCGCTACTGATGTTCGATAGATGCTAGTGGTGCTTTCACAATGGGATATAGGCATCTGGTTTCAAGAATCCCAGCAAATGTCAAATTGCAGTGAGTGCCTAAGTGAAAGGGATCTGACTAGGAACTCCAGATGATATGATGACTCAAAATTATTTATGTTGTTTGCCCACAGCTATTATATGCTCAAACTGTTACATTAATTTGTGTGTTATTTTGGATGATGTCTCTCTATTGATGAATATATAAAGTACATAATTTGTTTTTTAGTTTCGTATGTGGTGTTCAATATTTATTTTAAGATTCTGAGTGTGTTGAACTTTCAATTATCAAAATTGTTTTTATTTCAAGGACTTGAACACGAGACCTCCTTAAAACATTTGGAGCCCATTTCGAATGCTTCTATGATCTTGAAAGTTTGTACGTTTTTTGGTTTTCACACTGCTAGTTAGAGGCGGATCAAGTATTTAAGTTTTATGAGTTAAATTCTTAAAGTTTTTAGCATTTATCTATTTGTATTTCTAAATTTATGGGTTCATCATACTTATTATTTATTACATGCTTTGCGTGAGTGTAAATGAACTCGTTGTCACTACTAGATCTATATCCACTGCTGCATCCAGTGTTTGATATTTATATTGAGATTCGATTAATTCAAATTTATACCACGTAAGACTCATTAAAAAAAAACACTTTTTTTTTTATATTCAAAACTCCAACCCAAAATCTCTCATTAAAATTATAAAAATAAATCATTTATCCTATCACAAGTCACAACTATAGTAAATTTTCCTCTTTTATCTCATCATAACAAGATAATATCAAAAATTGTACATCCTATGTAAAAGCACTTACCTAACGAACTAATATAAGACAATCCATTATTCTCCCCCTTATCTTTGTGATCATGGTTTACATAGTCAGCTTTTTTTAATATATAAATTAAAAAAAAAATAAGTTCAAAATTTAAAATTTATAAATTCAAATTTAAAATTCTAACATAGTTTATTTTGATTTATCAAGTTTAAAATCGATTATTTGTACTCGCTTAATAAACTCCTTAACGAGTTAATTTTATGTAAGATGGCATAACTTTGTTTACTATAATAGTAAATTTACAAACTTATTTTTTTTCATTAAAATGATTGGACTTTATTCACTATAATAGTAAAGTTGCAAAAATACTTCACCTGCAACAACGATAAAGTCACTAAATTATTTTTATCAAATTAAAGCAACTTAATTTTACTCAATTTCTTTATATATACGCACATAGAGTTAAACTTGAAATTCCCTCTAGAACGTACCAAAAGATCTCTTCAACAAATACTTCAAAATTGCTTAGTAATTATTCACTTTTCTCATGTTGAAAATGCAAGTATACTACAAAAAAATCAACATGATGATGACACAATCTTTTTATATCTCCAATAAGTATAATTTTTTTTTGATTCTTATAATCCTTTTAAAATTAATAGTATTTAAATTCTAATTTTAGTTTTTATACTATGACTCTCTATTTAATTTGCAATTATTTGAAATGACATTTTTAGTCTCATTTACTTATGAATATTCACAATTTTTCATAATTATTAGTTTTTTCAAAGTTCAATTATGTACGTATTACGTTAAACTTGTAATATTATTTCATATTTGAGAGTTACTCATCATGTTCTAATTTATGTCGGTGTTCACATTTTGATAATTAACCTTTTTTATTTTCACAGTGAACTCGGACATAAAATTCTTAAATTTGTTGAAATAAAATTTATACGTAAAAACTACAATAAAATTATAACAATTGACAACTCAAAATATTTATAAAATATAAGAAAAAATCGCAATAAAAAAACTCATTTTAACTCTTGAGGTTAAAAGGTTCCAAATTCCCCATATATTATAATGGAGGACTAATGTACTTTTAAAATGAGTCTAAATATAATATACTTTAATTAAAGGAATCAAATACACATATTTTAATTTTATTTTAGAGTGTTAAATATGTTAAGTTATACCTTAAGAGGATCAAAATCAAATAAAACATAATTATTTTATTGATGATGCATATGATAAAACCCATAAAGCATTATTCTGATTTGCTGTTTCTAATATTCTAAAGAATTTAATCCAATCTTAGTGTCCACTTAAATGAACATGTTTGCTTAGTGCAATGTAATTAATAAAAATATTTTTATGTTTTATTATATATATATTTTATGTTGAAACTTCCACCTGTTTTTTTTTTTCCCATTGTTTTTCAGTAACAAAAAAAAAGTTTTTGTTTTCTCATTTAGTGTCACATTTGCATGCACAAGTGAAAAGTGCCAATTGATCTTGTAAAAGCAAGAATCTTAACATTCTAAATTGTAATAGGTATTATTCGACGTATGAATTTATGTGATACACTTTTTTAAATCAATTTAAAAAAGTATTACTTTTTTTTTTTAGAAAATTATGTAATAATTTTGGCTATTCTATATGACATGACTGGCTATGACCAACTTGAAAATAAAAGTTCATGTTACTTAAAAAAAAAGAAAATTTCAATGAACGTTTCAATAGGAAATATAAGATTTCTAATGAAAAATGTTAAAGAAATAATTTTTAAGTTTAACTCAGCCTAAAAAATAAGGTCAAAATATTAGGATCGTCCAAACCATGTTTAACAGACCACCCACTCCATAAACCATAAGTGTGTGACTCTTCTAAAAAAATCCGTCAAAAATATTTCTGACAAGAAACTTTTTGATGGATCTTTCAAAATTCTATCAAAAATTCATCGTTTTTTAAAGTAGTACTATCATATTTTTATAAGGAGAGAGAAAACAAAAGAACATGCAAAAACATAATGTCGATACTTTACATATACTTAATCGACATGTTGAAAGATTCCTTTAATTTCTTAAATTTCATATTTCAATCGAACACCTTCACAATTAATTTAAATAAAACGCAACAAATACAAGAATTCACAAATATAAAAAGTTGTCTTAGAGAAATATATAGAAGTTTGTTAGAAAGCATATTCATAAAACTCCTTTTAATAGTGAAAAGTTTGTTTAGAGAAGTGTTTAAATGAACACTCCCATTATACGTAATAAAATAAGATAGTGGAATCCATAGGTAATTAAAGGATGTGTCTAGTATGAAAAAAAAAAACATTTCCAATTTTTTTTCATATTTTGGTCTAAATTTTTAGAGAATATTTTTTCTAGAAAAATTAATTCCTCAAAAATAAAAAAATAACCTTCTGATCAGCGGTGGTAGGTATTTCTCGGGGCGTATTACGATTTTTCACCAAGGGAAGCGATTGCAGCGAAGAATCTGAAACGAAGCACTCCGTCTATCGCGAATTTAAAATTTTCACCAAGGAGATTCGAAAAATAGTGCCTAAAATCTAAACTTGGAACATCACAGTAAATTTTAAACCCCCTAAACTACTGAACCACCTGCTTGTCTTATGTTTAGGACATTTAAATCTATATGTACGTACCAACATGAGTTGTGGTGCACTGGTGAGAGTGCTTCACCCTTAACCAGATGTTTCAGGTTCGAGCCCTGGGTATGGAGAAAATCCTGTTGGGAGCGCCACCCCCGAATGGGCCTTGCAGAGCGCGATCCGGATTTAGTCGGAGCTCCAATGTGAGCTCCAGACACCGGTTGAAAAACCAAAAAAAATAATCTATACATACATAAACAATTTTTAAAAATATGATCTTATACATACAATATAATTTTTTGTCGAGGGGTTCATGTGAACACCCTCGTGCCTTCCTAGATCCGCCCTTGATTATATATTGATAATAATTTTTCAATTACGTATCAAACACAAGAAAATAAATAAACCCCACGATAATTTTTTTGGAAAATATTTTCCTACCTACGAAGCACACCTAAATTGGATGACACATAGACGTGTGCTTAAAGCACTTTAATATTTCTTGTACCCTATAAATATACTACTCAAGTGAGAAGTTTGTTATAAATTACACAAAGCAATTAAAACAATATAAGCATTTCTTCATCAATCAATCATATAGTTTTATTAATTAGAAAAGTAATGTCATCAAATTCAAAAGAATGTTTAATGAAGAATTTAAAGAGATCAAAGCCATATTTGGCTGTAATTTTCTTGCAATTTGGATTTGGAGGGTCAGCCATAATAGCTAAAACTGCATTAAATAATGGGATGAGCCATTATACTTTTTCTGTCTATAGAAATCTCTTTGCTGCTGTTGTATTTGCTCCTTTTGCTGCTCTTCTTGAAAGGTAATAATCTTTAATTTAGTTACCCCCTCCCCCCCACCCCCAGACTTAAACACGAAGCAGTGACGGATTCAGAATTTAGATACTATGTTGTTTTGGGTAGGGGAGGAGGTGTGGAGCTACGCTAATTAGTTATGTACCCTAGCCATATTGAACACTCTTCGTTGAAAAATTGGAAAATTATGAATATATGTATACTTAGAAGTCATGTGATCGGTTCAATAACATTATTCGTTGGAAAATGATAATTTGTGTATATAGGTTAAATATTACCTTCTTTTTTTTCATATATATTAAATTTTGAAAACCCCTTATTAATTTTGCCAATGGTCTTGAGTTGAAAGATCGCGTTTTAAAATGTATATTAAAATATATTTGATTTTTGTTTTACATATACATACACGTACTAATTACAAAAATGAATCAGTGACAAATTTAAAATTTAGATATGCATGTGTGTTTTGAGCAAGGGGCTACATATCCGTAAAGGGCACAAATATATAAGTCAAATATTACTTTTTATATGTACATATTAAATCTCGAATAGTTCTAATGTTTTTTCTGACTTCACCACTTATATATATTAAGTTTAAAGTTTATTTAGATGGAGTATTTGGTTAGAAATTAATCAATTTCATCTCTTGTTGTTTTTAACATATATACAGGAAAATAAGGCCCAAAATGACTCTATCCATCTTCTGGAAGATTATGTTGCTGGGCTTATTGGAGTAAATATCCCTGATATACACTATCAATATACATAACTGTTATTTCTTGATTTAATTTAATATTTTGATCTAATATTTTTTTAAATTAAATAATTTTTTTGCAGGCCTGTTATAGACCAAAATTTATATTATGCAGGAATGAAATATACCACTGCTACTTTTGCAACTGCAATGTGTAATGTTCTTCCAGCCATCACCTTTTTATTAGCCTGGATACTAAGGTAATTAATTAATAGGCTATTTTTGCAAATTAATTAGTTTGTCACGTGATAGATACTAAAAAAAATAATTAAAAAGAAAGTATTTTGTCCCTATCAAATAAAATAAAAATAAAAATAAAATATATATGTAGGTTTGTGGATCAGGTCATTTCCAATGTTATGGGATAATTTTATTACTATTATTTATTTATTTAAAAAAAAATGATAGTGCAAAAGTATTTTTTTCAGTTATCAAGTCGTCCGTGGCGTAGCTAAAAATTTATATAAGAGAATTCAAAAATATCATGTTTAGCTAAGATCTAGCTAAGTTAATATGTTTTTCTCTTAAACTTTATGCTCAGTCAATATGATATATAAACTAGAACAATGAAAATACACAAACTCATGTGTACTACCGGTCTTAATGTTAAATGTTACTATATAATATTATACTGTCAGTGAATATGAGTTAATTCTCGAGAAATAATGGATAAATTTTATTGTAGGCTTGAAAATGTGAATGTATGGAAAGTAGGTAGCCAAGCAAAAATAATTGGGACAATAATAACACTTGGAGGTGCAACAATTATGACCCTTGTTGGAGGCCCAACAATTGGATTGCCATGGACCAAACATCATAACAATGTTCCTACTACTACTAATGTTGTTTCTCCCAATGAACTCAATCCTCTTAAAGGTGCCATCTTCATTGCTGCTGGTTGTTTCTGTTGGGCCTGCTTCTACAATCTTCAGGTAATACTTTCGTAAAGTTACTGTCATGTGATTAAGATGTTACATGTCCGACTTGTGAAAACAGGTTCTTGGAGAAAATGCATAAAGGCTATGTACAATATAATAGACCTTTGTGGTTTGATTCTGATCACCTAGTCTCGTGCATCGTGGATAGTTTGATTTTTATATTTCTATTTATAACTTTGTAGTTATGGAGGGTATATTCGTAAGAAAACAACTTATTCTTAGAAATTATGCAGTGTATGTTGTTTTTTAATACAACAAACCAAACATTCACTAAGAAATAATACCAGAATAACTAATCCTAACATAACTAATCTCATCTTCAAACCAAACAAACCCTAATAGGGATAACGCTTACTCGTAAAGTTATTGATATGTGACCGAGAGGTTATGAGTTCGAACTCTGAAGACAGTCTCTCGCAGAAATACAAGATATAATACAAATCCTTATGTTCCGACCCTTCCCTAGATCCCGTGCATAGCAGATAATTCGATTTTTGTTTTATACTTCTTTTCAGTATAATAATATTTTTTTATTTTAATAGGCAATCACATTGAAGAAATATCAAGCAGGAATGTCACTTACTTCTTTAATATGTATGTCTGGGGCTCTACAAGGCACTGCACTAACACTTTTGGTTCAAAGGGGCAATTTTGGAATTTGGTCTATTCACTGGGGCTCCAGTTTATTCTATGCATCACTTTATTGTGTAAGTCTAATTTTTTTTTGATTAATTCTCTTTTTTAAGTTATATTTACTAAGTTTTAAGTGTTATATATATATATATATATATATTGTTAGTGTAAGAAATGTTAATACAAATTTTACTTTTTAAGAAGATTTATATGTAGTTCTCTTTTGGATGACTGGATAATGTATTTTTTAAAATTTATATCAACGATATATATAACTTAAACTCGTACTGTATTATTGATGCAGGGAATTGTTAATTCAGGGATTGGTTATTATGTTTCTGGATTAATAATGAATGAGAAAGGACCAGTTTTTGTGACAGCTTTTAATCCTCTAAATATGGTTATTGTTGCAATTTTGGGTTCATTTATTTTATCTGAGCAGCTCAACATGGGAAGGTAATTTAAATACTTATTTCCCTTTTTATTTTTTATTTTTATAAATTTAAATTATATATACCAATATTAAAAAATGTTTCTTTTTTACATTATTTCAATTATTAGTACAAAGTGAATTTATTCTAATTTTTTTTTTGCTAATTTTGATTAATGTAGGGTTGTGGGAGCTGCTGTAATTGTTGTTGGATTATACCTAGTAATATGGGGTAGTAGCAAGGACAAAATTTCAACAAAAATAGTGAGCACCAATATTGAAAATGTTGAATCAAATAATGATAAAGAATTAGCAGAGATTAAATCTTCAAACCAGTTAGTGATTGGAGATGAATCTGTTTAATTAAGAGAAGATTAAAAAAAGTTATGGACTTATGGTTATGTCTTAATTGGTACAAGCTTGAGGGTTTAATGTTTATTCACATTAATATGTAACTTAAGGATGTGGCATATTTTAAGTGTTAATTTAGCTATGTAATTGATGCTTAAAAATATGCGCAGCAACTTTTTGCAAGATTTGAAGTATCTATTAATTAAGAGCATTTTACCATTTCTTTAGGTACTTAATCGAGTATATTATAATTTGAATGTCTAAATATAATTTGTTGCAAAATCATATTCTATTGATAGTGTCCTTGTCCCTTAATCATCAAGCTATCCTCGGATTCTTAACTGAGATTGCAAAGCCATAATAATGATATCTAAATCAACTTACGTACACTTCAATCTATTTTGCGAGATACCTTCTACCTACTATTCTATTTCCCTTTGTCATTTAGATCCTATCAACAAAGTTAAAAATCATGAAATTGAATTGAGTAAGCAAATCAAATTTTACTCGATTTGGTACATTTAAACTATTAAATAAATATCTTCCTCCACTCATTTACTATTTCACCAAATACTTTCACTTTCCACCAACACAGATATCGACTAACTTTTCTCGCCAATAATTCATTAGATTTCCATGATTAGATCTAATGATGTTTTAAGGCTTAAGCCATAATACATCCATAATGTATAGCTTATAGAGCTATAACCACACAATCAACAACTATATATCTGTCCCAATCACTTGTAGCCAAATATCACAATAATCAGGACCTTCAGAAAGAATAATGTTCAAAAACCAAAATACAAAGTTATATTTTTTAAAAGAGAAAAAGAGCTTCAATTAGCATGTTTAGCGGTCACAGGCATGAAAATATAATAAAAACACAACACCATCTGCTAGAGTTATCTATATAAAATTAAAAACGAATTTGTAATTGCAAAATAAGAGCACAGAGTTTTAAGACATCTAATTAAAATTTGACTTTAGTTCACTGACTATTCATTGAGCTACCCCTTCCTTGACCAGGAGCCCAAGATTGATCAGCAGATCAAAATGGTTTTGCTGCTTCATTTTTTGCAAGATGATATTCTCTAGCACTTTGTAAGTACTCTGGATACAAGACCAATAAATGAGTTTGTTAGAATAAAGATAAATAACAAAAGATTATGACTATAAGGGTGCATTCATGGAAAAACAAAGTATTCACCATTGAAGGTTTGAAAATTTTCCGGATTGATTGGAGAACCAACGATTTTTTGAATTACTTCAAAGAGCATTTCCGAAGGGGTCTTTTTCAACTTTCGAACAACAGCATGAATTGTCCTCCCGCTATCAAAGTAAATATGACTGTTAGCATGATGGCTCTTGCAATTAGCATGCCTCTCAAATTCCGTAGCACTTAGACAATTCTTCATCTACATAAGACATATAATGCCCCATTAGACATGAAGAAAATTCGCGAAAACAAATAGTAGAAGAGTGAAAGAAAATCTTGCCTCGGATAACTTGCAGTTATCGCAACTACATAGGTAACCATTCCCTTTAATAACTCCCATAAGAGATTTCTGCACCATAAAAAACATACTTAGAACCAAAAATATCGAAACCTCAAAGAAGAATTCAAGAATCAAAACTTGCCTCCGATGACATTGAGATATACTTCACGGGCACTCCATCAAGTAAACCACTTGACAATAAACTTTTTACATTGGTAGGGAAAGTGTTCTGCACTTTCTTCTTGGAGTCAACACGAATATCCTTATCATGATTCACAGGGTTTTTTCCCTTTCCAGAGTTGTCCCCCATAGAAATGAATTTTCCTTTTCCATGTTCGAGAGATGTAGCATTTATGCTATTGGTGTTGGATATGTTCGTGCATGCATCTGTTGAAATTGGTTTATCACTGACACACTGCACGACTTGTTTCTTATTAGAGAATAACTCTCTTTCTGAAGCATCCATAGCACACTTCTTTTCAATCTCAACATAAGTCCCTCTACCCTTCTCTCCATCAGCTAGAGCATCAACATCTTTTAGCATCTCAGGGCCCTTGTTCTCGAAAGACTGGAAAGATCATAAAACTATTGTTGAAGAGTGGAAAAGAGATTATTAAGGCTATTCGAGTTTCACCAAAATCTTTTCTGGGAGAAGGCATATAAAGACATAAATGATTCAGAGTCCATAGTTAAAATAAACCTAAAATATCTTTTTTTTTGAGTTTCATATATCAACTATCAGGCTGTGTGTGAGTTTTCTACCTAAACTATCACCAACTATTTATCAAAACACACGTCAAATATTAATTATTTATTTTTCGTACCTGAACAATCACCATCATTCATGCAGTAAAAAGGAATAATTAATAGTTGATGTGTGTTTCAATAATAGTTGGTGATAATTTAGGCAGGAAAATCGCACATATGATAATTCAGGTTTGAAACACAAAAAAATGTATACTTTAGACGTGTTTTTGACCCTTCACTCAAAATTTCATGTTATTTTGGAAAATATTTTCTACTTCAATTGTATATGGAGATACATATGCTTGCTATGGAGATAAAATTCTTCACCAAACATAGTCGAGAGAGAATGTCTACTATATACTTCCTCCACATACAATAACAATAGAACAATCAAGATGTGTATAAGCAAAACTTTCTGAGAATCTTACTTTTTCTCTCACAGATGACTCTGATTCTTAAAGACGTTAATATCAGTGTAAAAGTTTATAAATATTGGAAGAACTATAAAAGCAAAAATCAAATTTCTCCATCAATAACTACTTTAACATATGTCATCCCCAACCTCCTCAATTCTCATGAGATTAAGATTCTTCGTATATGTATAAGCGACAGAGTTAAACTAAAATAATCATTAAATAAATAAATAAATAAATGAAAAAAGATTATTCCATTAGGATATTTCATTTATTTTTTTGTAATGAATCTTCCAATGTGGAAATTTTTTATCTTTCTTTATTAATTTTCCCTTATCATTTTCATTAATTACGGTTTTGACCAACTCTTCCAAGTTAAGTTCGTCATCAATAATTTTTTTCACTTTAGTGTTTGAAGAAAGAAAATCATCACGTGAAATTCGACATGCGAGGAGATGTCATTGTATTAAAATGATATCTTTCTATGCACCAACGACATGTCCTTGCATACCAAATTTCATGTGATGATTTACTTTCGTTAGTGATTAGAAAGAAAGGGAGAGGAAAGTTAATCTTATATATACCACAAAGAAAAAGATCAAAGTGCACATTCAAGATTGAAAAAATAACATAGATCAAAGCAAGAGTATTCTTACAACATTTTAAAATGTTGTTGTTGAAACAAAATTTACATAATTGTTGAAATAATTCGGGAATCTAACGATTTCATTCACTTCACCAACATAAGGCGAGGTAGCTTGGCGTCAGTAAAGACAAAACAAGACCCGAGGGTTTCTTTTACTAATTTAGAGCATATCAATCTCAAAGTCGAAAACTTTACCATTTCCAACTATTTCAGATGTAGTCCTCCAACAGTGAATAATAGCTATTGAGCTCTACCAATGCTAAAATCTCCCACTTCAAAATCAAAGCAAAAAATGTACATAAAATAATTAGAATATACTATGAGAATCTTAAAAAAAGAAGTTAAAAAGGGAAAATCTCTTTCCCCACCTGAAAAGTCAATTATGGAAAATAACGCCAAACAGAACACCAAATATATTGTAGGTTAAAAATAAATAAATAAATAAATAAATCCCATTCAGGTAGATTTACTAATTTCTAAACCATTGCTAACATTAAAAACAAAGAAAAATAAATCAAAATCATCACTAAAATCATTTGTTTAAAATGATAAACAAAAAAATGTTTTCCCTTTTCTCATTTTTAAACATTTAAGAAAGTTCATATGATTTAACAATAAAAATCAGGTTACACCTTCGTAAAATGGAAGATGATCACAATTCATAAGTGAATTCTACACGATGAATACCAACGAAATCGATGAACAAATCGAAATGATTGAGTTTTTTTTCCAAGCAGTTCACCTCAATTGCAGCTGGCCAGTGAATTCTCCGAGATGAATTCAACGAAATTTGTTAGAGAGTGTTTCAAGTTTAATGTTTTTTTGGCTAGAGAGAAAGAGAAAGCCCAGAGGTGTATATATATACTAGTGTGACGAGTGATTCTATACATCATGATTTACGAAATATAGTATGTTGAGCTGGATTGACTATGTTATGTCATGTGAGTCTTATTAATCTCAGGATAAGTTATCTCAGACTTGCCAATCAAACAACAAAATAAGTGGCACTATAATTTAATCCCATAACTATTTGATGTTATCCTTCACATCAAACGACCCTTAATAGTTTATTGGGATCCGCTAAAATGAAAAAAAAGGTAAAAATGTTTATTTTTTAAAACTTTCTAGTCAAAGATTAGTTAATAAGAAATTATCCATGTTTATACTTGTTTTATCCTAAATTACTTGACCAATGGGAATTTCAATTTTTTCTCCATTAATAGTTTTAAGATTTAGTAAATAATTTCCTTTTCATATATGTCAAAATTATCCAAAATTGTTTGATCACATTGATTTGAGAATTTAAATTTTATTTATTAACAGTATGAAAAGCATTTACATGGTCAAATATTTTGAGATTTCTATTTTTATTTTTATTTTTAATAAAATGCCGCAAGACACTATCTAATGGTATAAATTTGCGAAATAAAAAGTTTGAGATTTCAACAATAGAGACACCTAAACTTGATTTTGAAATGATATTATTAATATATTATTAATTATTAGAGAATCTCATAAATAAATAAATGGAATTTAAACATAAAAGGCTTAAGGTTCTAATAATGTAACAATATTTTGATTAAAAAAAATATGTGTGTCCGATACTCACACCAAATCAGCAAGTACATGACACATATCAAAACTTACACTTTGATTATTAAATATTATAGTCAAAGATTAGTAAGAATAAAGTTATTCATATATATACTTATTTTGTCCTAAATTATTTGATTACACTTATTTTTCAAATTTACATTCAAATTCAATTTTTCTTCATTAAGTTTTTAAAGATTTAGTATTTTTTTTCCATATATGCTCATTTTATCTTAAATTGCTTGTCACGCTTGGTTTCATATTTTTAAATTTTCTTCACTTAACAATTTTTAGATTTAGTAAATAATTTTTTTCTCTCATATATGCTCATTTATCCTAAGCTAGTGTTTGGCTCTCCTACAACCATATACTTGTAGTGTAACTCAAATATGCTAATCGTTCATTAGTTTAATTGTGCATATATTTTTTCTCTTCAATATGTGCATTCCTTATAGACCTCTAGTCTCGAAAAATGACAGTAGAGTGAAATTTGTAAACACATCACCGGTGGAAATAGTGGAAGTTACTCCACTATAACGTCCTTTGACTATGTGTGCTTTTCTAGTAAAGCGAATTTGTTGATTTTAAGTGTGAACGTGTGTTTTTAGTCAAACTTTTACTCTTTGCACTAGTGTTGGAAGATTTTGTTAAGATTTATTTGTGAGGTTTTAATTCAAGTACGCCAATCGCTACAAACACATGAATTAACTATATAAAATCATTCGATAAGATATTGTTGAATCGCTAGCACTAATAATTTTTTTTTGGCATAATCCATCGTTAAATAAGATTAACAATATATTTTTCCTATAAGCGATAAAACTTTGATTTTTGTTTATTCTTATTTTCGTAATTAGAGATTTCAATTATATAAGTACAAAGTTTAGTTATTCTAATTTAATTTTTTTTTTGCTGATTTTAATTAATGTAGGGCTGGGAGCTGCTGTTATTGTTGTTGGATTATATCTAGTAATATGGGGTACCAGCAAGGACAAAAATTCAACCAAAATAGTGAGCACCAATGAAAATGTTGAATCAAATAATGATAAAGAATTAGCAGAGAATTAATTTGAATATCCAAATATAATTTATTGCAAAATTATACTCTTTTGATAGTATCCTTATCCCTTAATCATTAGGCTACTCTCGGATTCTTCCTAAAAGATTGTCGGTATCAAAATTATAATAATGATATCAAAATCAACTTACGTACACTTCAACCTATTTTACGAGATACCTTCTACCTACTATTGTATTTGCCTTTTTCATTTTGATCCTATCAACAATTGGACATTGTTTACAAATTTAAACTACTCAGGGGATGAAAATGAATTAGTATTTATATGTTAATCAAATACAATTTAAAAGTTTTTGAAGCTTCATTTACAAAGGTTTGACAGAATTAAATCTTTATTATTATGTTTCCATAATATAAGTTAAAAATCACGAAATTGAGTTGAGTAAGCAGATAATTTTTTACTCGATTTGGTACATCTCGGCTATTCAATATCATATCTTCCTCCATTCATTAACTATTTCACCAAATACTTTCACTTTCCACCAACACATATATCAACTAACTTTTCCATTAGATCTAATGATATTTTAAACCATAATGTATAGCTTATAGAGCGATAACCATACTATCAACAACTATCTTCCCTAGTCACTCATTTGTAGCCAAAACAATTAATATCACAAAAATTAGGAACTTCAGAAAGAATAATGTTCAAAAGCCAAAATACGAAGTTAATTTTATAAAAAAGAAAAAAAAGAGCTTCAAATAGCATGTTGAGCGGTCACGGTCATGAAAATCTAATAAAAACACAATACCATCTGCTAGAATTGTCTAGAAAATAAAAAAACGGGTTTGTAGTTGCAAAATAAGAGCACACAGTTTTAAGACCTCTAATTAAAATTTGACTTTAGTTCACTGACTAATCGTTGAGCTGCCCTTTCATTGAGCAGGAGCACAAGATCGATCAGCAGATTAAACTGGTTTTGCCGCTTCATTTTTTGCAAGATGATATTCTCTAGCACTTTGTAAGTACTCTGGATACAAGACCAATAAATGAGTTTGTTAGAATACAGATAAATAACAAACGATTATGACTATAAAGGTGCATTCATGGAGAAATAAAGTATTTACCATTGAAGGTTTGGAAATTTTTGGGGTTGATTGGAGAACCAACGATGTTTTGAATTATTTCAAAGAGCATTTCCGGAGGGGTCTTCTTCAACTTTTGGACAACAACATGAATTGTCTTCCCGCTATCAAAGTAAATATGACTGTTAGCATGACCGCTCTTGCAACCAGCATGCCTCTCAAATTCCGAAGCACTTAGATAATTCTTCTTCTACATAAGACATAATACCCCATTAGACATGGAAAAAATTCGCGAGAACAAATAGTAGAAGAGTAAAAGAAAATGTTGCCTCTGATAACTTGCAGTTATCGCAGCTACATAGGTAACCATTCCCTTCAATAACTCCTATAAGAGATTTCTGCACCATAAAAAAAACATACTTAGAACCAAAAATCTCGAAACCTCAAAGAAGAATTCAAGAATCAAAACTTACCTCCGATAACATTGAGATATATTTCACGGGCACTCCATCAAGTAAACCACTTGACAATAAACTTTTTACATGGGCAGGGAAAGTGTTTTGCACTTTCTTCTTGGAGCCAACACCAATATCCTTATCATGATTCACGGGGTTTTTTCCCTTTCCAGAGTTGTCCCCCATTAAAATGACTTTTCCTTTTCCATGTTCGAGAGATGTAGCATTTATGCTATTGGTGTTGGATATGTTCGCGCATGCATCTGTTGAAATTGGTTTATCACTTACATACTGCACGACTTGTTTCTTATTAGAGAATAACTCTCTTTCTGAAGCATCCATAGCACGCTTCTTTTTGATCTCGACATAAGTCCCTCTACCCTTCTCTCCATCAGCTAGAGCATCAACATCATTTAGCATCTTAGGGCCCTTATTCTCGAAAGTCTGGAAAGATCATAAAACAGTTGTTGAAGAGTGGAAAAAAGATTATTAAGGCTATTCGAGTTTCATCAAAATCTTTTTTGGGAGAAGGCATAAATATAAAGGCAGAAATGTTTCAGAGTTAATAGTTAAAAATAAACCTAATTTTTCTTCTTCTTCTAAGTTTCATATATCAACTATTAGGTTGTGTGAGAGTTTTCTACCTAAGCTATCATCAACTATTTATCAAAACACACATCAAATATTAATTATTTATTTTTCGTACCTGAAATATCACCATCATTCAGGCAGTAAAAGTGAATAATTAATAATTGAGGTGTGTTTCAATAATTGTTGGTGATAGTTGAGGCAGGAAAATCGCACATATGATAGTTCAGGTTTGAAACACAAAAATATGTATACTTTAGATGTGTTTTTGACCATTCACTCAAAATTTCATGTTATTTTGGAAAATATTTTCTACTTCAATTGTATATGGAGATACATATGCTCGCTATGGAAATAAAATTCTTCACCAAACATAGTCGAGAGAGAATGTCTACTATATACTTCCTCCACATACAATAACATAGAGCAATTAAGATACGTATAAGCAAAGCTTTTTGAGAACTTTATTTTTCCCTCACAGATGACTCTGATTCTTAGAGACGCTAATATCAGAAGAACTATAAAAGTAAAAATCAAATTTATCCATCAATCACTACCTTAACATATGTCATTCCCCACCCCCTCAATTCTCATGCCACTTTTAACTATGTCGTATTTATGAGCTATCTTGAGAAATAATACTTCATGTACAAGCTAGTAGCATTTATCATAAAAACTCTATACCTACTTAGAAAGATATAAATGACTATCTTATGAGATTAAGATTCTTCGCATATGTATAAGCGACAGAGTTAAGCTAAAACAATAAAAAATAAAATAAAAAAAGATTATTCCATTAGGATATTTCATTTACTTTTTTCTGATGAATCTATTAATATGAAATTTTTTATCATTCTTTATTAATTTCCCCTTATCATCTTCATTAATTACAGTTTTGACCAACTCTTTCAAGTTAAGTTCGTCATCAATAATTTTTTTCCCTTTCTTCTTAGTGTCTGAAGAAAGGAAATCATCACGTGAAATTCGACATGCGAGGAGATGTCATTGCATATAAATGATACCTTTCTATGCAGTATCGACATGTCCTTGCGTACCAAATTTCATGTGATGATCTACTTTCTTTAGTCATTAGAAAGAAAGAGAGAGGAAAGTTAATCTTATATGTACCACAAAGAAAAAGATTAAAGTGCACATCCAAGATTGATAAAATAACATAGATCAAAGCAAGAGCATTCTTACAAAATTTTAAAATATTATTGTTGAAATAATTTAAGTAGAAAACTTTACCATTTCCAACTATTTCAGATGCAGTCCTCCACCAACGAATAATAACTATCGAGCTCTACCAATGCTAAATTCTTCCACTTCAAAAATCAAAGCAAAAAATGTACATAAAATAATTAGAACATATTATGAAAATCTGAACAAATAAAATAAAATTAAAAAGAGAGAATCTCTCTCTCCACCTAAAAAGTCAATTATGGAAAATACCGCCAAACAGAACACCAAAAATATTGAAGGTAAAAAATAAATAAATCCCATTCAGGTAGATTTACTAATTTCTAAATCATTGCTAACATTAACAACAACAACAACAAAAAAAAAACAATCACAATCATCACTAAAATCATTTGTTTAAAATGACTAATAAAAAAATGTTTTCCTTTTTCTCATTTTTAAACATTTAAATGAGAAAGTTCATATGATTTAACAATAAAAATTAGGTTACAACTTAATAAAATGGAAGATGATCACAATTCACAAGTGATTTCTACATGATGAATTCTAATGAAATCGATGAACAAATCGAAATGATTGAGTTTTGTTTTTTCAAGCAGCTCACCTCAATTGCAGCTCGCCAGTGAATTTTCTGAGATGAATTCCAGAGAAGATTAGTAAGAGAGTGTTTCAAGTTTAATGGTTTATTTGCTAGAGAGAAAGAAAAAGCCCAGAGGTATATATATACTAGTGTGACGAGTGATCTTATACAATTTGATTTACGAAATATGATATAATATGTTGAGTTGGATTAACTATGTTATGTCATGTGAGTCTTATTAAACCCAAGATAAGTTGTCCCCGACTTGCCAACCAAACAACAAAATAAGTGACACTATAATTTAATTCCATGACTATTTGGTGTTATCCTTCACACCAAACGACCCCTAATAGTTTATTGGAGTCCCTAAAATGAAAAAAGGGTAAAAATATTTATTTTTTTAAACTTTCTAGTCAAAGATTAGTTAATAGGAAATTATCCATGTTTATGCTTGTTTTATCCTAAATTACTTGACCATTCTTATTTTGGGAATTTAAGTTTTTTCTCCATTAATAGTTTTAAGATTTAGTAAATAATTTCCTTTTCATATATGTCAAAATTATCATAAATTGCTTGATCACACTGATTTGAGAATTTAAATTTTATTTATTAACAGTATGAAAACATTTACATGGTCAAATATAGTTTGAGATTTCTATTTCTATTTTTATTTTTAATAAAACGCCACAAGACAATGTTCAGTGGTATAAATTTGCAAAAAAAAAAAAGTTTGAGATTTCCACAATGGAGACACCTAAATTTGATTTTGAAATGATGTTATTAATAGTTTATTAATTATTAGAGAATCTCATAAATAAATAAATGAAATTTAAACATAAAAGGCTTAAGGTTCTAATAATGTAGCAATATTTTGATTAAAAAATGTATGTGTGTCCGATACTCACACCAAATCAACAAATACATGACACATATAAAAACTTACACTTTGATTATTCAATATTATAGTCAAAGATTAATAATAATAAAGTTATTCATATATATACTTATTTTGTCCTAAATTACTTGATCACACTTATTTTTAGAATTTACATTCAAATTCAATTTTTCTTCATTAAGTTTTTGAAGATTTAGTATTTTTTTTTTCATATGTGCTCATTTTATCTTAAATTGTTTGATCACACTTGGTTTTATATTTATAAATTTTCTTCACTAACAATTTTTAGATTTAGTAAATAATTTTTTTCTTCATATATGCTCATTTATCCTAAAGTAGTGTTTTGCTCTCCTACAACCATATACTTGTAGTGTAACTTAAATATGCTAATCATTCATTAGTTTAAACATATATTTTCTTTCTTCAATATGTGCATTCCACATTGACCTCTATTATCGAGAAATGACTGTAGAGTGAAATTTGCAAACACACCGCTAGTGGATATAGTGGAAGTTACTCCACTATAACATCCCTGACTTGACTATGTGTGCTTTTCTAGTAAGCTAAGTTTATTGATTTTAAATGCGAACTTGTTTTTTTTTTTTGTCAAAAAGAAAAGTAATTTAGTCAAATCTTCTTTATAACGGATGAGACCCCTCTACATTACTCATTTTCTCCATTTCCCCAAGAACCTACTTGGATGATAGCCACATGTCATAATTAAGAACCAAAGGTTGAGATTTAATTACCTAAATTAAGGTCTAACTATGATTAGAATTACAAATAATTATTTATTTATTTTTTAAACAATGTCAATTTCATAATTCTAGCTAAAAATTCTCATTAATAAATATATCTATTTTTTTCACTATTCCTATTTACTACGAGCTCTTTTTTGTTTTTTTTTTTGTCACAAAAATCCTGTTTCTAAAATTCTTTGGAACTCTGAGTTACAATAAAAAATAAATAAATTAACATCATGCAGTTTTTTTTTAACTTAAAATTTGCAAATATTCTTTTTAAATTTTTTAATATCATATGTTGATTAGTTTGTATAACGATTTCCAGTAAGGCCTAAACGTTATCAGGGGCGGACTCACCTATAACCAGAGGCGAATCTAGGATTTCAAGAAAGCGGGTGCATCATTGCTTTAGAATTTCGTTTTTTTTTTTAAAACGAGTGTTATTATTACTAAAAAAATTTGAAGTGAATTGTGGCTAGCTGGGATTGAACTCAGGACCTTGGTGTTAAAATTTGGCTGTCAAACCAGTGAACCATCCAATAATTTTAAGAATGGGTTCAACAAGTGTTTATTTAATATGTTCTTTAATAATTATACACGTAATATATCGAGTTTAGTCGGAGGACCACGGGTTCGGATGACCCAAATTTTACACATAAATTCGCCACTGCCTATATCACCCGTGGGTGCTCAAGCACCCATTACTTTCGACTCGAGCTCTATATATACATATAGATTATTGAGAGAAATAGATAAAAACAAATTGTAAGCACCCAGAGACACCAAAAGGAGTTGTGTGCTCTGGTTAATGTTGTTTCTCTCCGATATTAAACTATCATGAGTCATGACAAAAAAAAAATACTCCCTTCATTCCATTGTGACACTTTTTTTATTTTAGTCCGTTTCAAAAAAGAATGTCACCTTACAATAATGTAGTAATGTTACTATTATTGGTTCATGCCGAGTAAGATTGTGAATTTTAATAGTTTTTTTTTTTAAATATATTAATTATAACTTGTAAAATCTCCTGAGCGTAAAGTTTAAAATAGTTTTGCACTTATGATTTGTGATTGCTATAACTTTATGTTAAGGGTGATGCAACACTTTTAACAAATACGCATATATTTTACCTTCGACCTTTTTTATGAGATTATATATGGATATGCTATTATTATGGTAGAGCATCCACGAGATCAAAATCCTGAATCCGCCACTGAGCATTACTACATGACCAAAGTAAAAGACAAAAAGAAATTATTATTTTTCCAAAAAAAGTTGAGCTCGTTAATCAAATGGAAAATAGTGAATTTTTGAAATAAATTTTTGAGATAATTTTTAGCTAGAATAGTTGGTTTGATAATTTTTTTTAAAAAACTAATTAAATAAGGAAATTATTTGTTATTATAATCATAATTAAATATTAATTTAGGTAATTAAATCTCAAGCTTTGATTCTTAATGATGACATGCATCTGTTATCTAAGTAGGTACTTAGGGGAAATGGAGAGAATGAGTAATGGAGACACTACACCAAAAGAGACCTTTAGCGGCAATTGATTTTCCTTTTAACGGCAATATTTAATGCCACAAATACATTTACCGGCATTTGATTAAATGTCATTGGATCCAATGTCGCTAAAGCCTTTAGTGGCATTTATGTCAAGTGCCGGTAAAGACCCTTATTATTGCCGCTAAAAGTAATTACTTTTAGCGGCATTTATTTAACGGCCTTTACTATTGCCATTAAAGCCACCTTAGAAACAAGCATATTTATGGCTTTTTCTATTGCCGGGAAAGATAATAATTGTCACTCAATTATTGTAACGCCTTAAAAACTGATCATAAATTCACCTAAATTCACATATTTAACCCTCTTTTATAACACCAAAAATAAAAATTTACAAGAAAAATAAGTTCAAAGGTAATAAAGAAGAATTACCAAACTCAAAACAATGTCATTCACTTAAAATAAGAACAAACAATCTTAATCCATTCACTTTCTTATCTCGTAGAGGTAAAAGAAACTATGAATTATCAAAATAGAAAAAATATGTTCAACAATGGAGAAAATAAGGCAATTAAGCCACTGTTTTTTCCCTGATGCAAAATGTTGCAGCTTTTTGGATCAGTGTGTCATTCCTTCCTTGAAGGATCTCACCATTTGAATGAGTATACCACTGTACACATATAGCGGCATATGGTTAGATGGCAAAAAATTGATATGACAATTACATATCTTACTCACTAAGACTAGGTGACTAAATTTTGAAGAAATAGAGAAGAAAATGACAATCCACCACTGGATTATGAAGCAGCTCCAAGGAGAAAACAAGATCAATAGTGGATAAATCAATTCTACAAGATAAATGACGAGCTTGCTAATAACATCACAGACTTCGCAGTAAAATGCTAGAATGAGGATCCAAATGAACGCCCAGATATGAAGGAAGTTTTTGCCAACTTGTCCAATTTGGTTGGAACAACAACGTCAAATAAATCAATTATGCAAGAACAATAAGGAAGACATCTTGTCCAAATATAGTAACTCAAACATGTAAAGCTCCATGTATAAGCAGAATATCAACATTTTGTATTTTGTATAAGCAGAATATCAGCATGACTATCAACATGAGTATGCTATAAATGTATGCAATTTCATCTTCCAAATTATTCTACTACTATTGGACTAGTCACCTAGTGTTACCTAGAAGGACTATAATGCAACATACCTAAGGCAATAGCTTCAAAATTCAGTATAACGAGGAAATAGATTTGGAGAAAGACATACCTGACATAATCCCAATGTTCTTCCTCCCAGAAACATGGCCTATAACAGATGCAGAAAGAAGGGAGGTTTTCAGTATATCTGTGATAGTGTTAAAGAAGGGAGATTTCCACAGCTCACTACAATAGTATCAAAAGCAACTTTAAGATAACACATTAAAACAATCACGTAAATAAATAACGTAAGCTTAAGACAAGTGCCAGGGTACTCTCTTTCAGTGTCAGGGTACTCTGCAATCTCTTTCAGTGCCAGGGTACTCTGCAATCTGCAAAATGTGCCGGGGTACAACAAAAAATGTGTCAAGTCGAATGAATATATGTACACATGGTTAAGCTAGTGAAGTTGAGTAATTTTTCTAATTTTTAGAAATTGAGGGTTTAAATCATATTCAAACAAAATATATTCAAATTCTAAATATTCTTTGTAAAAACAATCACGAAAATAAATAGCGTAAGCTTGAGACGAGTAGTTATAGATATAGTGTTTAAGCTTAACAAACTCTCTTTCAGTGCCAGGGTACCCTGCAATATGCAGGGTACCCTTCTCAAGAATTTCAACAGTAAGAATCAGTAGCTTCTCTGATTATGTTTCGGTGTTGCTGGAGGGAGGATTCACTTCAGCATAGCAAGTACAATAATACATGAAAGTTGTAACCATATATGTAGCGAAGTCCCCTCCATTGTTGTCGCATTGGATTATGGTCTAGCACCCGAAAATAGGCTCCCCTCTCAATACCACGACACGATAGACGCAGTTCTTTGGATCAAGAACCAAGCGTTGGATCGCGTTAATGGCGAAAAATAGCTAAGGGAATATGGAGATTTCTCAAGGTGTTACCTCTATGGTGTTAGTTGTGGTGGTAACATTGCTTTTAATTCCGCACTTAAACTACTCAATAAAAAATTAGAGCCATTGCGTATCAATGGGGCCATATTGAACCAACCTTTATTTGGTGGAAAAATGACGACAAAATCAGAAATGGTGTTTTAAGATTAATCATTAGAAGCCATTTTCTGTAAAGGAGTGATCTTATTTGTTTTCGTTAACATATTTGCTCCGAACTATTTTGTACTGTATAGAAGCCTACAGATATATGTTTGGACTTTAAGAGCTATATTGCTTGCTGTTCATCAAAGTATTATTATAGCACTTGGATTACATGGCATGTTGAAAGGCTTCATCGGTTTATTTGGTTTTTCTAAGCCCCTACATAGACAAATAGACTTGCATCAACTAGCTGCCTATTCCTATTTGTTTTGACAGGGATTTGCGCCACCAGATACTCCACCTTCCTATCCCAGGAACCAAGCTCGAATGTCTTAAAGGGCATTACTTGGTCGGTGTGAGTTTAATACTGTAAAACTAAGGTCTCCAATTCGATATGTTAAGGTACTCTATTGAATTTTTTTTCAAACTCCCTTGATAAGTAAGAGTGAACTTTCATCAATAGATATAGGTCATTTTCATGGTGGTGAAATAGATAAAAGTTGTTGAGTGATGAGTTATTGTGTATCAATGCTTGGAGCAGTTAGAGATAATATTTCTATCAGTTGGGTTTAATTTTGCATTTCTCAGTTCTTTTGGTTGTCATGATGTTTGTATCTGTTCAAAATTTTAACCAGTCACTCCAAACTGCATGCCTTGGTGGAAACAGGTTATGCTAAATGTAAAGAAACTTAGGTTGGTTTGGCTTTTTGTCTTAATAATGAAGTCTTGGTTTTGATTCTATGATCCAAAATAAAGAATGGAGCATACGAATATATAGTGTTGGTGTGCTTGGATTTATTGTTGTATTGTTGGATCTCTTTAAAGATGGATCTCTTTATTTTTGTCAATTAATTTTCAATTTCTACTATCTAACTTTCTATTTGCAGACCACTTTGTCACCACTCTCGTCTCCAGATGTTACTTTCATTATGCCAGTGGATGATATGCCTCAAACACCCGGAAGAAAAAAAGTTGTTAAAAGAATTGTAAAGAATGTGAACATAAAGGATCTTGATATTTGTAATGATTCAGTTGTTTAGTTGTGGTAGTGATCTGAAAAATAGAACTACCTAGAGCAAACTAATCATTAAAAGACTGAAAAACTAGCTATACACGGAGGAAATGACAATGGGGATGCAAATCAAATGATATACATTTTCTCAATCAATAACAATTGTAAAGTAACAGAACTCCCAATGCAAATCAATTAATGTGAAAACAATCTCCAGCAAGACGCGTCACTACATCGGTCAGCTCTGTATAAGTAACAGAACTCCCAATTGTAACATCAGATATACATTTTGCTCAATCAATAACAATCTTCTCTCTTCTCTGGAAATTATAGAACTCAATTAGGGTTCTAGAGTGAACTGTTCAAGAACAAGTTTCAAATAACATTTTATATTTACCTCACCACGACTACTGATCCTGAGACAGAGAATTTCACATCGTTTTCTCAAGCTAAATATAGAAGAAAACGGAATCTGCTAAATATACACAAGTTTTTCCAGCTATGTTTTCTTCAAATCTATACGAAGTTAATTAAATCAAACCCAAGTTTATCTTGTTGTGTGCTTACCAACGAGAATGAGAGATTGAGAAATTGAGAGATCGAGTGGAATGAAATAGAGATTACCTTTTGCTGTGTGCTTCAGATCGAGCAAAAAGAAACAAAAATTGGTTTGTGCTTCAGATCAAATCCATCGTAGCCATGGAAGGAAGCTTCAAATCAACCCTATGCTTCAGATGGAATGGAGAAAGAGAGATCAAATAGTTTGGGAATTTGAGAATGAAATAAAATTTGAGGAAAAAAGAGAAAAGGAAAGTGATATTAAGGGTTACTTTTTAGTGGCTTAAGGTTAATTGCCGGTAAATGTTGGCTTTAAAATACTATTTAGTGGCAATTTTATCATTGCCACTAAATAATTGCCGCTAAATCCTACTTTTGTTGTAGTGAGAGGAGCCTCATCCATTTATAACAGTCGTGTTTGTTACAAGATCTTTTATCTTTTATGTGATTGACTGTTATACACGTATGATAACATTTGATATTTGAATCTTATTTTCACTTATGCAACTAAAGTAAATATAAAGAATCAAGTATTATTTTATAACTACTCCTAATTGATGAAATGGCATGACCAAATTTGAACCTCTCATAGAGACATGATAGTCACTTATATGTGCATTTTCCTTCTAAACAAGTAAAAGGATGAAGTTGTTGAACCAAAAACCCAATTACCAAAGCTAAAGAGGTTCAACACCTTCATAATAGTTCTTAAATTAATTCTGGTTTATTCAAATATTCACACCACGATTAACTTGCAGATCGGAAAGAACACCAGCAAAGGAGATGCTAACTTCTACACTTACAAAAATGCGTTTTTGATGTTGCTAAGCCTCTTGACTACATCTTTCATGGCTATTTTGTAGAAGTGATTTTCTTTTCCTCAGAAAAAAAATTGTCCCTGAAAATGATTTTGTCATCCATTTCCTCAAGTCAAGATTTTCATTGCATATCTCTTCACCTGTTGGCCTTCTTTTGGTCAAATCCTCCATTAACATGATTCCGTAGCTATAAACATTACCACTAGTGGACAATATTCCCTCAGAGCCATATTCTTAGAAAAGAATTGAAGGAATGTTACTCAATTGAAAAACAACAACAATTCTACATAAATAAAGACTTGTCTTTTGTACTTCTTGAATTTGGAGAGACTTAATTATGATAAGAGAAAATCAAAGTGAGTAATTTTTTTTTAATACATGGTGCAATGTATCCAAGAGTGCCCAATGTCTCGGTATAAGCCACGGACTTGCTTATCGCTAAAATTTTAGAGATATCAAAATCACCAATGTGAGCCACCACGTCTTCATCCAAAAGAACGTTGGATGGCTTTAGGTTGCAATGAGCTATCAAAGTATTATGACCATATAAAAGTTATTCCGGAAAGACTGGAAAGATAAAATAAAAGTTGTTAGAGAATGGAAAATAAATTATTAAAGCTATTAGAATTTCACTTAAAATCTTTTTTGGAGAAGGCATAAAAAGGCACAAATATTTCATGCTACTTTGGAAAAGGTTTTTTTATGCAATTATAAATGAAAACCCTAGCTTGGAAGATTTGGCCCGATCTCTAGATATAAAGGATGAAGCCATCTTATTTAATAATTGAAGGAATTCATTTTTAGCATACTAAATTTAACATTTGATACCTATTTTTTTAAAAAAGTAGTGCACGTTCTAGAAATTCTAGATTCGCTTTTGATAAGGTAACCTCTACAAGTCAAGGAGGAGTCAAAGTATATCCATGTCAAGAATCGGTATGCAGAATGGAATACCAGTAAAATAAGTACCTTTTGGTTCGAATATTTGACTCAATTAATTGTATATGGCTTTTACTAAAACAATTCGTCAACATAAAAAATATTAAATCTTATACTACAAGGAAAATGAAAAAAGAACACAGATCAAAGCATACGTTAGAGATTGAAAAAAGGAAAGAAAGAAGCATACAGATCAAAGCATACATTCGTGATTGAAAAAAGGAACACAAATCAAACCAAGAAAAATTTATTGTCAATTTTACCATAGCCTTATAACATTTTAAATAATTGCCGGTGAAACAGAATAAATGTTGAAACAATTTAAATTGAAAATTTTACCATTTTCAAGTAGTTCAGATGCAATGCTTCAACATTGAATAGAAAATGTCGAGCTCTATCAATGCAAAAATCTGTCACTTCAAAAATCAAAACAAAAACTGAAAATAAAATAATTAGAACAGATTATGAAAACTTAATACAAGTAATTTAAGAAAAAAAAAGAATTTCACTCTCAACCTGAAAACTTAATCATGAAAAATACCGCTAAACATAGCATCAAAAATATTAAAGATTAAAAACAAATAAATAAATAATTCACACAGGTAGATGTAACACCCCAGAAAATTTTTGAGCTAAGACTTGAACCGTTCTTCGTAGTGAGTGAGATTTTTGCAAGAAATTTAAAATTTCTTGAGTATTAAGGTCACTAGATGTAGCACCTTGAGTTCCAAGAAGAACTAAAGAGAAAAGCATTCAAGTCATTCTTAAGTTTTCTTAAGTTTTGGGTCAATTTCAAATGACCATAACTCCTAGTACAAGATGAGTTACGTGATATACAAGATATTAAATTAAAGCCCTTCGAGTCCTCTTTCCAACGCCACCGAGTTTGCTAAATTCCAAGCTCTGAGTAAAAAGTTATGACTGATTTACTAACGACGCACAAACCTGGCAGCAACTCCGCGATGGCTCCGCGTTACGGAGCCAATACGGACCTCACTGCCTCGTAGAAAAATTATTCCGACTCCCAGATCATTTTAATTATTTCTTTAAGGGTATTTTTAGTCCTAAAAACCCTTAGGAGGTCATCTAAATTGCCCTAAACCTGTATAAAACCAATTTTTCATAAATCAAACCCTCTCATCCACTCCAAAAGTATACGCTCAAGGAATTCAAGAAATGCTAAGGCTAAGGTTCAGCTTTCAAGATTTTCCTTCAAGTGCTGCAAGAAGATGATTTTTTCAGGTATGTAAGCTTTCATAGTGTTGAGTTTGTTCGTCCTCACGCCAATCATGTTTAATTCTATCCTTGCATTCATTTTTGAGATTGAATTATTAAGTTCTTGAGAAGTTCTTGAGTTTTAGCCAATATTGATAATCTTATTGAGTTCTTGAGGTTTGTGTTTTGTTCTTTGATAATGAAGTTCTCATTGAGTACTAGAGGCGAGGGTTGCGAATAAGATGAGTTAATTGATAGTTCCTTGTGTGGGTTTCGCTGAAATTGTTTTGGGTTAAAAGAATTCGTGAATTTTGACCTTAGAATTGCAGTAGGTATGAGTTGATTTGAGTTTGAGAGAGGAAGAAAAGATCGGGCAAACGTATGTGCCCAGCTCCGCGTCGCAGAGGTGTTTTAAACATTCAGTCCCCCGAAAAGTACCTCCTCTCCGCGTCGCGGAGAGGATATAGAGTTCACTGTCCCAAAATTTATTTTGCAATCAAAGATTTAATTCCATCTCTGCGTCGCGCCAATGTTCTTAAGTTTGGGTCTTCGCTCGTTCTTGTGATCAACTATCTTAACCCTCCTAAAACATTGAGAGGTCTTACATTCTGAAGCATAACCCTTGAATCCATAATTCAAATTCAAGGTAGAGTTAAGAGTTAAGTTTGTGAGCATTCATTCGAACATTCTAAGAAAGTCCCTTTAAGCCCTTTTGAGGAGTCTTCTACAACTTCTAGTAATTTGTTTCAAGGCCCGAGTAAGTGAGTAAGAGGATGAGGAAAATGTGTTCATGAGTCTACTTTGTTATCACGAGATCTTTCCTATAATGAACCATAACTCTTGAATTTATAATTCACATTCAAGAGAGAGTTAAGAGTAGAGTTCAAGAAAGCCTTTGAGTTCAATTGTGAATCCTTTGAGATCAACTATCGATTTGAACTAAGTTTTGAGGAAGTATGTCAGTGAATAAGAAGAGTTGTATACTTGAGTTCCATATTGTTATGTACACCATCGCGTCGAGTTGTTTCATGCCCATAATTCTGCATGAACTTTGTAAGTCGAGCATCTTTCAGAAAAGTGGTATCTTCAAGTTCTAAGCCTTTAAGTGTTGATTTCCTAATCCCTTTTGAGAAGTATCTTTGAGTCCTTGAGTTAAGTA
>NW_006239491.1:230662-235994 GCF_000226075.1 Solanum tuberosum
GATTTCCAAGATAGCCTTTGAGCTAAGTTTTTGAGCACTAATCTCAAATCATAGAAAGAAGTATGTTTTTAAACATAAGAGCTAGTATCATATTTTGGGAGTAGTATTGAGAATCGATACGGGGGAGAGTTCAGACAACTCACAACCCCCATAAACCATGTAGCAATCATGGGTAGAAAAGGGTCATAATTTTTAGATGAATCCTTTTTTCATAGACTAGTGGATCCACTTAGTAATTCAGGTCCTATACCTGTGTGGCAGGGTATAGGATGCGCTGGCAGCGTGAAGGAGATCGCTGTATCATCACAATAGCTCTTAAGTGATGGTTGTCGATTATAGAAACTCCCACAGAGATATTTGTATTTTTATTTACACAGAGTTTACTTGTATTTTCATATACAAATAGAGTTTATATTGTATCCTGGTATACAAACCGAGTATAATGTATTTTTAATTGAGTTGCTTTCTATTGCTTTAAAAGTTTTCCATATATTGCATCTCTTATTGTTGCTTTATATTGAGTTGAGTATCTAGAGTTTGAGTACCAAGAGTCGAGTGTCCTATTATTGAGTTGAATATTTTATCTTCGAGTTGAGTATCTTATTCCTAAGTTGAGAAGAGGTAAGTATGTTTCCTTTTTATCAAGTTTCAAGCTTATGTTTATGTTTTAGAATTCCCCTTACATGCTCGTATATTCCATGTACTGAGCCATTTGGCCTGCATCTTTTCATGATGCAGACACAGGTATTCAGGATCATCAACAGGAGATTTGTTGATACATCCGGGAGTTCGAGTTAGCTATGGTGAGCCTCCTTGTTTCCGGAGGAATTCATTTACTTTTCAGTTTAGTCAGGATGTCGTGGGTCTTGTCCCGACTTCTATCTTTATCAGTTAGACGCTTCATAGATAGTCAATATAGTTGAGAAGTATGTATTATTTATTTATTTTATTAAATGTTTTAAAGACTTAAGTTGCCTATTTTATGGCGAGTTGAATATATTATTTTTATTCTAAGTTGTTATTTTGAGTTAAAGTTTTTGAAAAGTTGAGTGTATTGAATTTTATTTAGTTTTAATCTTTTGCATGCTTAAGTTAGTCTTCCGCTTGTAGTTAGCTAGGATGAAGGTTCGCTTGGGGACCAGCAATGGTTCCTGAGTGCCGGCCACGTCCAGGGTGTAGACTCGGGTCGTGACAGTAGATATGCTAAGTTCAAAATCATCACTAAAATTTCTTATCTAAAATGAGTAAATAAACAAAAATTTGCTTACCTTTTTATATATTAACTCTGTTATGTTACGAGAGTCTTGTTAAATAATCTAAAATGAGATGTCATAAGTAGTAGTTGTTCACTGGTGCCGCTAGAATGAAATAAACTATTAAAAGGCATTGATTAATTAAATTTTATGGTCAAAGCTATGATTGAGAAAATGGTCAAAATTGTCCTTTATCTTTAAGTTAAGAGTCAAAGTAATTATTGTCTTTTAGCTTGGAGCACTAATAGCTCTCCATGTTTTAATTGTTGGTGCAATTTTGATATTCTCTCAAATATTCGTTTAAGTTTTAATGGTGTTTTTTATGCACCAAAACAACATGGGAATTTCACCAAATTAGTTGCGCACTAGATTTACACTAAAACAACACTAGAATTGCACCAAAACAGTAGCTCAAAACTTGTTTGTTTTTTCTTTTCAAAAAGAAATGTAATTTAGTCAAACTCTCTTTATGACAGACTTGTTTTGTTATAAGATCTTTAATCTTTTGTGTGACCGACTGTTATACACGTATGATAACATTATATTTAAAGATTATTTTCACTTCTACACCTAAAGTAAATATGCTCTAAAGAATCAAGTATTCATTTATAAACTGCTCTTAATTGGTGCATTGGCATGGAAAAAACCAAATCTGAACCTCTCACTGAGCAGAGACATGATAGTTACTTAGATGTACATTTTTCTACTAAACAAGTAAAAGGATGAAACTAATGAACCAAAAACCCAGTTACTAAAGTAAAACAAGGTTCAAAACCACTCAAATATGAAATCACAAAATGAGGGAAATGCAACACTTTGAAGTACAAACAACTTTATTAAAAAATCACCATGAATTCGTAACTATAAACATCACCACTAGTGGACACTATTCCCTCCGAGTGATATTCTTAGAAAAGGATTTACGAAAAGTTACTCAATAAAAAAACAACACTAATTCTGCATAAATAAAGACTTGTTTTTTTGTACTTCTAGAATTTGGAAAGGCTTAAATATGATAAGAAAAAATTAAAGAGAATGAATGATAATAACCGCAACTTTGTAAGGTCTGCGATACAAGACCAAGAAATGAGTTTGTTAGAATACAATAGTAATGGGGGCGGCAAAATGGGTTACTACAACAACTCGCAATTTCACAATACAAAAGCGCACGCGCGCACACACACACACACACATATATATATATTGTCGTAAACTATGTTTCACTGAATTCAATAGGACACAACAAAGGAAATTGCAGGGAACAACAATACATGAAAATACACTTGAAAACTGAGCTAAAAGTCTAAAAGGAGACGAGAATATTCAAAACCATAATTAACTTCCTGATCACTTCCTACCCACGTTCTCACACTTCTATACCAATTCCATTACAAAATCTAGCCTTGCTCGCATGACTTTCTTCATTCCCAAAAGTAATCATCCAACCTTTTAGGTGGAATTACACTTCTAGTACCCTGACGCAGCTTGCCAATGCAGAAATCACCCATGACATCAGGCGTTGGGATCCTAGAGGCAACACCAATATCCTTATCGCCATTCACGTTGTTGATTGTGTTGTTTGTAGGATTGATGGGGATTTCTCCCTTTGCAGAATTCCCCCCATAGAAATGACGTTTCCAATTCCATGTCCTAGAGATGTAGCATTTATGCTATCTTCGCCGTTGTCTGAAGATTTCGGCACAAGAGCATCAACATCATTAAGTGCCTCAAGAAATTTTTTCTGCAAAGACTATAAAGATCATATAAAAACTTGTCAAAGAATGAAAAAGAAATTATTAAGGCTATTCAAGTATCATCGAAAATATTTTTATAGAGAAGGCATATAAAGGCACAAATATTTCATGTTATTTTGAAAAAAAAATTCTACTGCAATTGTAAATGAAAAACCCTAGCTTGAAAGAGTTGGCTCGATCTCTATTGATGAAGAAGACAAGGGGAAATAAAAAAAATCACATATGACTAGATATAAAGGATGAAGCTATCTTGTTTAATAATTGAACCAATTAATTTTTAGCACACTAAATTTAATATTTAATAACTATTTTTCTTTTTTAAGTAGTGCACATTCTAGAATTTCTAGATTCACCTTTGCTTAAGATACTCCTATAAGTTAAGGAGAGCCAAAGTTTATCCATGTCAAAAATCATTATGCAGAACGTAAAATACTAGTAAAAAACCTTTTGGTTCGAACAACTAGCTCTCAATTTATTGTCTATGATTTGAATCATAACAATTTCTCAACATAAAAAACATTAATCTTATACCGCGAGGTAGATGAAAAAAGAACACATATCAAACCACACGTTAGAGATTTAAAAGAAGAAGAAGAAGAAGAAGCACATAAATCAAATTAAAGCATACATTAGAGATTGAAAAAAGAAACGTAAATCAAAGAAAGAAAGATTTGTTGTCAATTTACAACATTTAAAAAAATTATTGGTGCAAAAATAAATAAATATTGAAACAATTCAAATGGAAAACTTTACCATTTTCAAGTATTTCAGATGCATTGCTCGAACACCGAAGAGCAAGTATCGAGTTCTATGAATGCTAAAATCTGTCACTTCAAAAATCAAAGTAAAAGGGAAAATAAAATAATTAGAACAAATTATGGGAACCTGATAAAAAATAATTTTAAAAAGAGAATCTCACTTTCAACCTGAAAACTCAATTATAGAAAATAACGCCAAGCATAGCACCAAAAATATTGAAGATTAAATAAAAATAAATAAATAAATAATTCTCACAAGTAGATATGCCAGGTTGATAATCATCACTAAAATTACAAGTAAATAAACGAAAAAAATTGCATCCTTTTTTGATATTTAAAACTCTTAAACGAGAAAGTTTATATGATGCATTTAGTAGAAAGAAGAGATTATCAAAGGTAAATTCCATGTGATAAATCCAGTCATATTTAATGAACTAAGCAAAGTGATGGAGTTTTTGGTCGAGTAGTTGACCTCAATCGTAGCTCATCGGTGGATTTTCCAGGATGAATTCCGACCAAATCAATTAGAGGGGGGGGGGTTCAATTCAATGTTTTGCTAGATTTACAAACATTGAAATTTGACAAGTGAGAGGAACAGAAAGCTTAGGAGTTTAAATATTAGTGTGATGAGTGATCCTATACAACGTGGATTACATAAAATATATAATATGTTATGTCTAGTTGAATTGACTGTGTTATGTCACAAAAGTTTTGTTAAAGAATCTTAAATGAAATGTCATAATTAGTAGTTATTGACTGGGCCCGCTAGAATTGAATAAACGATAAAAACATTGATTAATTAACTTTTATGGTAAAAAAATAGTAAATAGAAAAGTATCCATATATATACTTGTTTTGTCCGAAATTACTTGATCACATTTATTTTGAGAATTTAAATTTTCTTCACTAATTGTTTTAAGATTTAGTGTATATATATATATATATATATATATATATAGTTGCGACTGTAATGAAGAGTTGCGACTTTAATGAAGAGTTGCGAATTTAATGAAGAATTGCGACTTTATGAAAAGTTGTGACTTTTATGAAAAGTTGCGACTTTAATGAAGAGTTGCGACTTTTATGAAGAGTTGTGACTTTTATGAAAAGTTGTGACCTTTCTGAAGGGTTGCAACTTTTCCAAATAGTTGTAACCTTTCCGATAAGGCACAATTAACATTTGTTCACACGGCCCTTTGTTGTCTATAAATAGAGAGAATTCCTCTCATTTTAAAACAACGAAAATTCTGAATCTCTTATTCTTCTTCACAATAAAATATAAAAATGTATGTACTTTGCTCCTGGTGAGTGGCTCACTGACATCATTGCTTATGTTACATATCCTAATTTATGCTTATGTTATTAAGGATAAATGATAAGATGTCATAATTTTCATTTTCCTTTACATTATTAATGTTTGTTGCTACGTAATCTTGTATGTAAGATAATATAGTGTTTTAATTTTAATGATTGATAGATTTTAAGTATTATTTTATAAATTTTGTGATGTTAAATTCCGGGTCATTTTACTAGTGTGTGTGTGTGTATATATATATATATATATATA
>NW_006239491.1:237515-245999 GCF_000226075.1 Solanum tuberosum
CTATATATATATATATATATATAGTTTTTTCATATATATGCCCATTTTATCCAAAATTGCCTGTTCACACTAGTTTTGAGAATTCAATTTTATTTATTAATAGTGTGAAAAGTATTTACATGGTCAAATATAATTTGAGATTTCAACAACAGAGACACCAAAAATGATTTTGATATGATATTATTAATAGATTATTCATTATTATAATGTAACAATATTTTTATAAAATAAAGTATGTCTGTACTCACACCAAATCAGCAAATACATGACACATATGAGAACTTGCCCTTTCATATACTTATGCTGTCCTAAATTACCCGATCACACTTATTTTAAGAATTTAAATTTACATTCAATTTTTCTTCATTAACTTTTTCAAGATTTAGTACTTTTTTAAAATATGCTCATTTTATTCTAAATTGCTTGATCGCACTTGGTTTCATAATTTAAATTTTCTTTACCAATTGTTTTTAGATGTAGTAAATAATATTTTCTTCATATATTCTCATTTATCCTAAACTAATGTTTGGCACTCCTACAACCATAGGTTGGGGAGAGGATGCCACTGTCATGGATTTTCATTCATTAGTTTAAACATGTACTTTTTTCTATTCAATATGTGCATTCTACATAGACCTCAGTTCTCGAGAAATAACAACAAAGTGAAATTTCCAAACACACTACCAGTTGGAAGTTACTCCACTATAATACCCTTAGAATATATGTGCTTTTCTAGTAAAATGAGTTTATTGATATTAAATGCAAACTTGTTTTTTTTTTTTATAAAAAAAGCTAATAATTTAGTCAAACGTACTCTATGACAGTTTTGTTTGTTGTGAGATCTTTTGTCGTTTATGTGACTGACTGTTATACACGTATGATAACATTATATTTAAATCTTATTTTCACTTCTGCAACTAAAGTAAATATTCTTCGAAGAACCAAGTATTCTTTTATAACTGTTCAAAAGACCAAATATGAACCTCTCACTGAGCAAAGACATGATAGTTACTTAGATGTGCATTTTTTTTGCTAAACAAGTAAAAGGATGAAACTAATGAATCAAAAACCCAATTACTAAAGTAAAACAAGGTTCAAAACCACTCAAATCTGAAATCACAAAATGAGGAAAATGCAACACTTTGAAGTACAAACAACTTTATTTTTTTTTAAAAAAAACATCACCATGATTCCGTAACTATAAACATCACTACTAGTGGATACTATTCCCTCCGAGTGATATTCTTAGAAAAGGATTGACGAAAAGTTACTCAGCTGAAAAACAACACTTATTCTGCATAAATAAATACTTTGTTTTTTGTACTTTTAGAATTTGGAGAGACTTAATTATGATAATAGAAAATCAAAGAGAATGAATGATAACAACCGTAGCGTTGTAAGGTTTTGCAATACAAGACCAGGAAATGAGTTTGATAGAATATATTAGTAATGGGAGCGGCAAAATGGGTTACTGCAACAACTCAAAATTTCACAATACTAACACGGAAATATATTTGTAATATGTTTTACTAAATACAATAAAACACAACAAAGGCAATTGCAAGGAATTACAATACAGGAAAATACACTTGAAAACTGAACTAGAAGTCTAAAAGGAGACGAGAATATTCAATATCATAAATAATTAACTTCCTTATCCCTTCCTACCCATGTTCTCAAACTTCTATACTAATTTCATTACTAACTTTGGCCTTGCTCGCGTGACTTTCTTCCTTCTCAAAAGTAATCATCCAACCTTTTAGGTGGAATTACACTTCTAGTACTCTACGCGGCTTGCCAATGCAGAAATCACCCATCACATCCCTTATCAGGATTTGGAATCCTAGAGGCAACACCAATATCCTTATCACCTTTCACATTGTTGATTGTGTTGTCTATATGATTGATGGGGGTTTTTCCCTTTGCATAGTTGTCCACCATCGAAATGACGTTTCCAATTCCATGTCCTAGAGATGCAGAATTTATGTTATCTTCTTCAGTATTTGAAGATTTCCGCACAAGAAAAGGATAATCACTTGTACATCCACTTGCAAAGTTTTCCCAAACACGAGCCAAAATATAATTATTTTGAAGCAGAAGACGACTTATGTTACTATTTCTAGCATTCAGATCAGTAGGTTCTTTCCCAGCACGAGACAAAAAATTATTTTGAGGAGGATTAATCAAACGACTTGTTTCACTTGTCACATATTCACTGCCTAAAGATTGATGAGCGCACTTGTGTTCGATACTTAAGGAAGTTCCACTACTCATCTCTCCATCAGTTAGAGCATCAACATCATTAAGCACCTCAGGGAGCTTACTCTGGAAAGACTAGAAAGATAATACAAAAAGTTGTCAGAGAATGGAAAAGAAAATATTAAGGCTATTCGAGTTTCCCCTAAAATCTTCTTTTGGAGAAAGCATACAAATGCACAAATACTTCATGATACTTTGAAAAAGGTTTTCTACTGCAATTATAAATGAATAACCCTAGATTGGAAGATTTGACCCGATCTCTACTGATGAAGAAGACAAGGGGAAATCAATAAACACAAATGACTGAATACAAAAGATGAAGCTATCTTGTTTAATAATTGAACCAATTAATTTTTAGCACACTAATTTAAAATTTAATAACTAATTTTTCTTTTTTAAGTGGTGCACGTTCTAGAAATTCTAGTTTTGCTTTGATAAGGTACCCTTTACAAGTCAAGGAGGAGCCAAAGTATATCCATGTCAAGAATCAGTATGCAGAACGAAATACTAGTACAACAACTTCTGGTTCGAACAACTAACTCTCAATTTATTGTATTTGGCTTGAACCATAACAATTTTTCAACATAAAAAACATGAATTTTAAACCACAAGGTAGATGAAAAAAGAACAGATCAAAACACACATTAGAGATTGAAAAAAAAATAGAAAAAGGAGGACATAAATCAAATTAAAGCATACACTAGAGATTGAAAAAATGGAACATAAAATAAAACAAGAAAGATTTATTGTCAATTTTACCATAGCCTTACAACATTTTAAAAAAATTGCTAGTGCAACAGAATAAATGCTGAAACAATTCAAATAGAAAACTTTACCATTTTCAAGTATTTCAGATGCAGTGCTCCAACACTGAATAGCAAGTATCGAGCTGTATGAATGCTAAAATCTGTCACTTAAAAAATCAAAGAAAAAAATGAAAATTAAATAATTAGAACAGATTATGGGAACCTGATAAAACTAATTTATTTTAAAAAAAGAGAATCTCACTTTCAACCTGAAAACTCAATTATCTAAAATACTGCCAAACATAGCACCAAAAATATTGAAAAATAAAAATAAATAAATAAATAATTCTCACAGGGTAGATATGCTAAGTTCATAATTATCACTAAAATTATTTGTCTAAAATAAGTAAATAAACAAAAAAATTACTTTCTTTTTTGATATTTTAAAACTTTTAAACGAGAAAGTTCCTATGATACATTTGTTAGAAAGAAGAGATTTAAAAAAAAAAGAAGAGAAGAGATTACCGCTGGTGAATTCTATGTGATAAATTCCGGCATAAGTAATGAATTAAGCAAAGTGAAGGAGTTTTTGGCAGAGTAGTTCACCTTAATCGTCGCTCACCAATGAATTCTCCAAATTGAATTCCTGCCAAATCAATTAGAGAGGGTTTTCAGTTCAATGTTTTTCTAGATTCTCTAACACTGAATTTGATAAGTGAGAGGAAGAGAAAGCTCAAGGGTTTATATATAAGTGTGATGAGTGATTCTATACAACACGGTTTACGGAAAAAATTATGTTATGTCTAGCTGAATTGACTGTGTTATATCACGAGAGTCTTGTTAAAGAATCTTAAATGAGATGTCATAATTAGTAGTTGTTTACTGGTCTCGCTAGAATGGAATAAACGATAAAAAATATTGATTAATTAAATTTATGGTCAAAGGTTAGTAAATAGAATATTATTCACATATATACTTTCTTTGTCCTAAATTACTTGATCACATTTATTTTGAGCATTCAATTTTATTTATCAATAGTGCGAAAAGTATTTACATGGTCAAACATGATTTAAGATTTCAATAATTTACATTATTAATAAGCGGAGAAACCTAATATTAACTTTGAATGACACCATTAATGGACAATTAGTAATAATTAAGGAATCTTATATGTAAACGAACAAAATTTAACAAAAAAGGTTGAGGTTCTAATGACCCAACAATATTTTGATAAAAATTATGCGTATTCGGTGTTTATACCAACTCTAAAAATACATGAAACATATCATAACTTACATTTTTACTGCTAATAAAGATTATATCTTTAATTTTGACTTAACCATAATAAAATTGTATAATTTAATGTAAATGTCGAAACACCCATGGTATTGGTATTGTATGATTTTAATTTCAATATCACGTTTTGTAACAAATTATTATGTCTTATAATCAATTTCTCTTCCAACTACTCCCTCGTAGGAGTGTTCATAAATCGATAAAAAATCAAATTAATCAATCGAAGTAGATAAAAAACTAAAAAAAATTGAAATATTTTTCAAAATAAATTTATTCATATACATACTTATTCTTTCCTAAATTACCTGATCACACTTATTTCAAAAATTTAAATTTAAATTCAATTTTTCTTCATGAACTTCTTACAGATTCAATATTTTTTTTTCCATATATGCTCATTTCATCCTAAATTGCTTGATCACGCTTGGTTTCATAATTTAAATTTTCTTCACTAACAGTTTTTAAATTCAGTAAATAATTTTTTCTTTATATATGCTCATTCACCCTAAACTAGTGTTTGTCTCTCTTGCAACCATAGGCTGGGGAGAGGATGTTGTTGTCACGGATTTTCGTTCATTACTTAAAATTTAAATATTTTTTTTTTCTCTTCAATATGTGCGTTCTACATAGATCTCTATTTTCAAACACACTACCAGTGGATATAGTGGAAGTTACTCCACTATTACACACCTTGAATATGTGTGCTTTTCTAATAAAACAAGTTTGTTGATATTAAATGTAAACTTATTTTTTTAAAATAATAATCTAGTCAAACCCTCTCTATGATAGTCTTATTTGTTATAAGATCTTTTGTCTTTTATGTGACTGACTGTTATACACATATGATAAAGTAAATATTCTCCAAAAAATCATGTATTCTTTTATAACTGCTCCTAATTGGTGCGTTGGCATGAAAAGACCAAGTTTGAAACTTTCACTAAGCAGAGACATGATATCTACTTAGATGTGCATTTTTCTGGTAAAATGATGAAATTAATGAACCAAAAACGTAATTACTAAAGTAAAACAGGTTAAAAATCACTCAAATCTGAAATCGCAAAATGAAGGAAATGCAACACTTTGAAGTACAAACAAATTTATTTAAGAAAACAATATACAACACCATGATTTCATAACTATATACATCATCACCAGTGGACACTATTCCCTCCGAGTGATATTCTTAGAAAAGAATTGATGAAAAGTTACTCAATTGAGAGGCTTGTTGCATTTCTGCATAAATAAAGACTTGTTTTTTATACTTGTGGAATTTGGAGAGGCTTAATTATGATATGATAAAAGCAAAGAGAATGAATGATAATAACTGCACCTTTGTAAGGTCTCACGATACAAGACCAAGAAATGAGTTTGTTAGAATACAATAGTAATAGGGGCAACACAAGGGTTACTGCAACAACTTACAATTTCACAATACAAGGATATATATTAGTAATATGTTTTATTGAATACGATAAGATGCAACAAAGGCAATTGCAGGGAACAACAATACATGAAAATGCACTCGAAAATGAAACTCGAAGTCTAAAAGGAAACGAGAATATTCAAAATCATAATTAACTTCCTTATCCTTCCTACTCACGTTCTCAAACTTCTATACCAATTCCATTACTAATTCTGGCCTTGCTCACGTGACTTTATTCCTTCCCAAAAGTAATCGTCCAACCTTTTTGGTGGAATTACACTTCTAGTACCCCGACGCGGCTTGCCAACGCAGTAATCACTCATGGCATCAGGAGTTGGGATCCTAGAGGCAACACCATCCTTATCACCATTCACATTGTTGATTGTGTTGTCTGTAGGATTGATGGAGTTTTTTTCCTTTGCAGAGTTGTCCCCCATAAAAATGACGTTTCCAATTCCTTGTCCTAGAGATGTAGCATTTATGCTATCTTCTCCAGATTTCCGCTCAACATCATTAAGTGCCTCAGGAAACTTGTTCTGGAAAGACTAGAAAGATCATAAAAAAAGTTGTTAGAGTGTGGAAAAGAAATTATTAAGGCTATTCAAGTTTCATCGATAATCTTTTTTGTAGAAGGCATATAAATGCACAAATATTTCATGCTATTGTGAAAAAGGTTTTCTACCGCAGTTATAAATGAAAAACCCCAGCTTGGAAGAGTTGATTTGATCTCTACTAATAAAGAAGAGAAGGGGAAATCCATAAACACAAATGACTATATACAAAGAATGAAGCTATCTTGTTTAATAATCGAGCTAATTGATTTTTAGCACACTAAATTTATCATTTAATAACTATTTTTTTTCTTTTTTAAGTAGTGTACATTCTAGAAATTCTAGATTCACCTTTGATAAGGTACCCTCTACAAGTACAGGAGGAGCCAAAGTATATACATGTCAAGAATCAGTATGCAGAATAGAATACCAGTAAAACAACTTTTGGTTCGAACAACTGATTCTCATTTAATTGTATATGACTTGAGCCATAAGAATTCCTCAACAATTTACCACAAGGAAAATGAAAAGAGAACACAGATTAAAGCAAGAAAGTTTATTGTTAATTTACCATAGCCTAAATTACAACATTTTTAAAATACTACTGGTGCAACAAAATAAATGTTGAAACAATTCAAATCGAAAACTTTACCATTTTCAAGTATTTCAAATGTAGTACTCCAACACTGAATAGTAAATATCGAGCTCTATCAATGCAAAAATCTCACTTCAAAAATCAAAGTAAAAAGTAAAAATAAAATAATTAGAATAGAAAAAAAATTGAATCTCACTCTCAACTTGAAAACACAATTATAGAAAATATCGCCAACATAGCACTAAAAATATTGAAGATTAAAAATCAATAAATAAATATGTCTCACAGGTAGATATGCTAAGGTCATAATCATCACTAAAATTACTTGTCTAAAATGAGTAAATAAACAAAAAAAAATTGCTCCCTTTTTGATATTTTAAGACTTTTAAACAAGAAAGATCATATGATGCATTTTTTAGAAAGAAGATTATCATAGATGAATTTTATGCGATAAATTTCAGCGTAATTAATGAACTAAGCAAAGTGGTAGAGATTTTGGCCAAGCAGTTCACCTCAATCGTAGCGTACCAATGAATTCTGGCCAAATCAATTTGAGAGAGATTTTAGTTCAGTGTTTTGCTAGATTCTCAAACACTGAAAATTGACAAGTGAGAGGAAGAGAAAGCCTAGGGGTTTATATTAGTGTGATGAGTGATCCTATACAACGCGATTCACAATTAGTAATATGTTATAACTAGGTGAAGTGAATATGTTATGTCACGAGAGTTTTATTTTGTCCTAAATTACTTGATCACATTTATTTTGTGAATATAAATTTTCTTCACTAATTATTTTAAGATTTAGCAAATATAGTTTTTTCATATATGCCCATTTTGTCCAAAATTGCTTGATCACACTTGTTTTGAGAATTCAATTTTATTTATCATAGTGTGAAAAGTATTTACATGGTCAAATATAATTTTAGATTTCAATAACTTACATTATTCATAAGCGGAGAAACCTAATTAACTTTGAATGACACCATTAATAAACTATTAGTAATAATTATAGAATCTCAGATGTAAGCAAAAGAAATTTAAAAATAAAAGGGTTGAAGTTTTAACGACACAACAATATTCTAATAAAGATTATGCATATTCAGTGTTTATACCAACTCTGTGAATACATGAAACATATCATAACTTACACTTCTATTGACTATTGCTAATCATAATTAATTAACACATATAATATCTTTAATTTTGGCTTAACCATAATAAGTAGTATAATTTAATGTAAATATCGAAAAGTCCATGGTATATTGGTATTGTATGATTTTAATTTTGATAGGACATTTCATAACAAATTATTATGTCTTATAATAAATTTCTCTTCAACTACTCCCTCGTAGAAGAGTTCATAATGTAACATCCGACAATTTGAAATAGCTAAGAAGAGGCTTAGAATTTGAAAATTTTCATTTTTGGAAAGGATTTGAAAATCTGGAAAATTGGCTAAGTGTGGAAATCAGTGATTTTTGGCCAACTTTGAGCAGTCATAACTTCCAGATCAGGATGATTTAGGAGTAGTTCCAGTTATGGTTGTGAAGCTTGTGGAATGATCTTTCCAACGCCGCCGAGTTTGCTCAATTCCGAGTTCGTATGAGCGAGTTAT
>NW_006239491.1:248854-273860 GCF_000226075.1 Solanum tuberosum
TGTTGCGGGGTCTGTCCCAACATCCATCTAAGTATTTTAGAGGCTTCATAGACAGTCAGTCAGTTAGTTTTGAGTCTCTTATCTATGTATATATGTAAATATTCTATTTTTGAGACTCGAGTTGCCTTTTTGGCCAGATATGTATCAGTTAAGTTGTTTATGTCTTTGCATGGCATTGAGTTTTCTGTTGAGTCAGGTTTCCGCTGAGTTAAGAAAGCCAGGCCAAGGGTTCGCTTGGGGCCAGCAATGGTCTCCGAGTGCCGGTCCCGCCCAGGGTGTAGGCTCAGGGCGTGACACATAAATTGATAAAAAAAAAATCAAATCAATCAATCAAAATAGAACAAATAGAAGTAGAAAAAAACCAAAAAATGAAGGTGATAGTCTCTATGACTCTATCTAGCATGCATTTTCATAAATATCGCAATTGATTCGGTAAGCGGCTCTCTAAGGCTTTGATGTGCTAGCTAGTATATGTCACTAAAACATCATGAAGGAATCATTGAACGTCTTGAAACTCAATAACACAAGACATTTCATTGTATACTGGTTGTTGGCTCTACTAGATAGAAACAAAGCTAAGTTGGGGTTTGTGGGTTCGAACGAACCCAATAGTTTTTCCGTTGACTCTATATTTGTATTAATATATATATATATTAACTTGTGAACCTTCTAACAAAATTGATTGATGACTCAATGGTAAGAAAGAGGTTGTAGTAATGCTTTCCACACTAGTGTTGTGGTTAGGGTTGTTCAAAACCGAACCGAAAACCGATAATTCAAACTGAAAAAAAGTTATTGGTTCATCGGTAATGGGTTATAGATTTAATGATTTTAATTTTTTATTATCGGGTTATCGACTCTTAACGGTTTGAGGTTTTTTCTTAACGAGTTAACCGATAACCCGATAGTAAATTAATAAATTATATTTATACCATTTTGGTCCATAAAGTCCTTGACTTAGAATTTAATTTCATAATCTTATCTCTGACAGTCTAACACTTTCGGTTATTCTACAATGTGTTAGTGGTGTTCTTTTTAGCAAGATACAATTTTTCAACTCATGTACATGATTTATTTGGTTTGTCACCATGTTTCTAAGTGATTTTCAATCATTTATTTTTTGTGTCAAATCTTAACGGTTAAATCGATAACCGAACCAATAACGATCAATAACCGATAAACCAATAAACAATAAGTCAATATCTTAATGGTTCTTAATGATTTAGCATGTCTACAAACCAATAACTGATTAGTTGTACCGATAAACTTCAAAATCGAACTGAATCGACCGATACGCAGCCTTAGTTGTATGGGTTTGAAGAAAAAAGGCTCAAATATGCCATCAAATTTTGAGAAAAGACTCATTTATGTCATCCGTTAAAAGTTTTGCCATTGTCGTTTGAGAAAAAGGCTCATCCATGTCATTATTTTTAACTCTGATTTTGCAAAACCATTTGTTTACCTCAATAAGACCCCTCAACAACTTTTAACATTTTTCAATTGGATTTTGGATCAAATGTATTCTTTTTGCTTCTTTTTACTCAAGAACACATAAAGAACATCAAGAACTCCCAAATTTCAGAATCGAAGAAGTTGGAAATTTGGGAGTTCTTGATGTTCTTCATGTGTTCTTGAGGAAGAAGAAGCAAAAAAAATACATTTAATCCGATACCTCAATTGAAAAGAGTTAAAAGTTATTTGAGGTCTTGTTGAGGTAAAAAATGATTTTTCAAGTTAAACAATAATGGAATGGATGAGACTTTTCTCAAACGACAATGACATAGACGAGCCAAACTTTTAACGGATGACATAAATGAGCCTTAATTTGAGCCTTTTCCTTTCTTTCCTTTTTAATAAAAAAGAACCATGCTTTGCAATATTTTTCTCTTCAGTCCTAAAATTTAGAACCCCAAACTCCTAATCTTGCTCTGCCTCTGCAGTACTAGAGGAGTTTGGAATAACAATGTATAACTGCCTGGACATTGAATCGGAAGCTCGCCCCTCCTTTTTCCCTCTAAATTCCCCTATTCCACTTATTGTGAATGGAGATGAGGTTACTACATACTACACTATAACAAAGTAGCCTTAAGTACAATTTATCACCTTTTTTATTTGTGATTATTTATCACCCTTCTTATTTGTGATACGTTTAAAGTAGCCTTAACAATTGATTAAAACTCTAACCATCACCATATTAAAAATAATATTTAAGGCCTCTCGTTATAATTTGACTTAAGGTCATCGATTTCGTTAAGCCATGCCTGACCTAAAGCACAAGAATCAGCAGATGAAAATGGTTTTGCAGCTTGTAAGTTCTCTGGATACAAGACCAAGAAATTAGTTTGTCAGAATACAATAGTGATGGGGGCGGCAAAACGGGCATCGTTACTGCAACAACTCACAACGTCTCAATACAAACACTGATATATAATAATAAGTTTGACTGAATACAATTTCAATACAATACGACACAAGAAAGGCAATTGTAGGGAACAAAGATACACGAAAATACACTTGAAATTTGAACTAGTAGTTTAAAAGGAGATAGAGTATTCAAAATCATAATTAACTTCCTTATCCCTTCCTACCCGTGTTCTCACACTTTTATACCAATTCCACAACTAACTCTGGCCTTGCTCGCGTGACGTTCTTCCTGTCCAAAAGTAACTGTCGAACCATTTAGGTGAAATTACACTTCTAGTACTCTGACGTGGCTTGCCAATGCAGAAATCACTCGTTGCATCTTCCTTATCATCCATACTAGCAAATGTATCAACGAGTTCACAACAATTACTGAGTTCATAGCAGTTACTGAGTGGAACATTTGAAGATTTATGTTCTTGAAGAAGATTAAAAGAACAACTTTTTTCATAGTTCCCACATTCAGATCACTAGGTTCTTTCCTAACACGAGACATAACATTATTTTGAAGGAGATTAAAGAAACGACTTTTTTCACTAGTGTCTGCATTCAGATCACTAGGTTCTGTCCCAACACGAGTTGGAAGATTATTTTGAAGAGGACTAAAGAAACGGCTTCTTTCACCAGTTCTAGTTGTCATATCAGTAGGTTCTTTCCCAATACGAGACAAAATTTTATTTTTAAGAAGATTTATCATACGTCTTCTGTCAGAATTCACATTATCATTGCCTAATCATAAGAAATCTTTAACACCAAAACTAAATGTCCCTTCAGGTTCAGGTGCACGTAATGAACTGGCCGAACAGACTGAAAATTGGATGTGTTACACTTGGAGGTATTGAAATCGGTGTATCACTGACAAACTGCACGACTTGTTTCTTATTGGACAATAACTCCTCTGCTGAAGCATCCATAAAAGATTGGTGTTGGGTCAGAGCTTCAACATCATTTAGCATCGCATCCCCAAAACCCAATAATTCTCCTCTTTCTCTTACATTAACAAAAAACAACAATTTTCTCTATGGAAAAATGAATGATCTCAAGTCCAAGTTCTCGGAGGTTTACAAAGTACTGAAATTTGAACTTCTTAATGATCCAGGTTTCAAGTTCACTAATGATGATCATAATTGGGTCAAAAGGGTAAGCGTTATGAATTACCTGTTCGACCCATTCACGACCATCATCAGTAAACTCGAAATGTGGATCATTAAGAAGCTTAGATTTCAGTAATTTGTAAGCCTACAAGAACTTCGGCTTCAGATAGCTCATTTTTTCACAGAAAAAAATTTGTGGTTTTGTTAATTTTAGAGAAAGGGGAGAATTTTTGTTTTTTTGAGATGCAATCTTTTCTTCCTTTTCATATATAAGAAACAAACAATGGTGTATTTGGTTGATAATGACAAAGAGCACTTGAAATTATGAGAAGCAGCCTCTGTTTTTGTTGCAAGTACATAATATTAATATTATTGTTGAATATGAAAATATAAAAAATAATAATCACCTGCTCTTTGTTATGGAGAAATGGGTTATTTTAAAGTTAGCCATCAATCCATAATTATAGAAATATAATAAATAATACAATGAATTCTAGGCTTACCTACTTTAAAAAGATATAAATGACTATTTCAACTTTTTTCTAATGAGATCAACAACCTTCACTTATGTATAAACCATTTCCTCTTAAAGGAATGGTATTGTTAATCCATTTTATAAAAAAGAAGCTTGAATATATTTAGAAGGATATAAAAATTATGAAATTTAGAAGAAAAAATGCACAGAAAGGTATATAAAGCAAGGGTGAAGTCATGTAGGATCGAGTGAGTTCAACGAAAATTACACTATTTATACATAGTTAAAAGTTATTCTTTCTATGTAGATGTTGAACTCCAACTTCTTCATATATTGAACTCCCTTAGTGAAAGTTCTTACTCCGCGACTTCTTCATTGATTTTACCGTCGAGCAATTATCAGCTGAAGTGGAAGATCCACAAGTGATAAGCTGCATCACAACTCGAGAAGCACTCATTCTACCACTACTAAACTCAATCTCAGCCGTTTGATCTCCAACTCTAACTCCCTTCGATCCATCCCCACCGTCCATTCCGTCGGAGCTAGACATCGACGGTGGTGGTGGAGACGGAGACGAATCTTCTCTGCTCAGCTCCGCAATCTTATTCCCATCCTTCCTCCGCTTCTCCTCCGTCTGCGTCGCCGCATCCGCCGCTGCTGCCGTCGACATGAATTTTCCGGCGATTTCTCTGCCTGATTCACACTTGTACACTAATCTGTACTCTTGTTGAGGATTTTCGAACGAACTCCACGACTGATTCCTCCTCCTCGTCGAAGTCGACGAAGAAGAATCACGATTTTCATCCGTAGAAGGTGATTTATGCAATTCAGGTAATGAAATCTCACAAATTCGGGAACTGATTGAAGTTTCTAGAAGTTCCGATCCTTTGAGAACGTAATCCTGACCGTTCGTTGGATGAATCAAATCGTTCTCCGATAAATCGTGCCATACATATCCATTTTTGTAGCTCCTAATCAATAGATCAAAATCATCAACACTAAAAAACACAAATTGCATCCAAAAAGTTAAAAATCTGCAGATTTCATCAGAAAAATAGAATTTTATACCGCTTGCAGGACCAGGAGAACAAATAACCCATGCCTTTTCCTCTTAGAAAATTCAACCGATTTATCACATCTAACAATAAAAAAAAACACGAATCAACAAAAAAAATACTCTGTATTTGAAAATTCTATGAATAATAATGGATTTGATATTATTACCTCGAAGATACAGTCCGTCATCAGAGGAAGAGAGCGGAACTTCGATGAAATGCGGATGCTCAAGTTGTCCATTTCTGGAGATATAATAGATGACAGGAACACTTTTTAAAGCCTTATTAGGCTTTGGTTCAATCCAAATGATGTTTCTCTCTGGAGAAGTGTGATTCCATTTCTTCGGGATCAAAATTTCAGTGCTTGTTCTGGCATTCGAGTTCGTTGTTACTGCCATTTGATCACTTATAGAATTCTTCGGAACTATAACGATTGATTTCAACTCAGCGCGTTTTGAGTGAGATTTTGAAAATTGTAAGCTGTGTTTGAGGGGAAGTTTTTGTTTGTAGTTTAGCGGGAACAAGCAATGTGCATATATATATATATACAAAGATTGAGAGTTGGCGGGTTTTTTAAAAATTAAATTTGAGTCCGTGAGAGAGTGATCAAATCTCAAGAGTAGAGGGCCCTAAATAAGGGGAGTTGGATTTGATGGGATTTGGTATGTTGTTGGAGGTAGTCCCTCCGTTGTTGCAGAGTTTAAGAAAATAATTTTTTTTTTGAATGTTGTAGTGTTAAATGTTCTAAAATATCATTTAATTTCATGATATTAAACATGTTCGAAAATTGAAATTAAAGAGTTGCGAAAAGGAAAAGAGTCATTTTTTTAATGGACTAAAAAGAAAAATAGGTCAAACAGATTGAAACAGAAAAATATATAAATACATACAAGTTTTGGATGAAAAAGATTGTCGAAGATCATATAAGAAAACCATCCATCTTTTTTCATTCAACGTGGAATCTCAAGTTTAGTCTTGGAATTCAACTCCAAAAATAGTTATTTTGTGTTGATTTATCGTATGGTAACTCAATTGACAAGTATTATATCAATAAATCACTTTTTCTTCAAAAAAGAATTTGACTTTTTGAGATAACAATTATTAATTAAATTCTTATTCAAAAATTCAATTCAAATCTAGTTTATGAAAGGTGGATTGTCCAAGACCATATAAGAAGACAACTCAATCATTTTTCAACCGATGTCGGACTACTCTTCAACAATAATAATCGAAATAAATTATGCGAGAATCTATAAATTATTTTATGCAAATAACTAATTAATATATAAGATTTTCCTTAAATATTAGTCACCCATAAACAATTATACTCTTTTACTAGTCCTAACATAAACAATCTTTGCATTATTAATTCACGCATAACTTCAAAACCTATACTACCTCTAATTTTACTCTTTTTACTTTCATAAGTATTACATAATTTGACTAGACACAAAGTCGACGAAGTAATTGATTTAGCAAGAGTTGATGTGTATGTACTATGTAGGGCCAAACACCAACATGTGTTCCGGAAATAAATTGAGGAAGTGAGAAAAAGAAGACCAAAAAAAGCTCACGGACCAAAGTTCACACCTACCCACACAGACTGAAAATTTTGAAACTTCCAAAAGTTTCCCTTTCCCATAAGTCAAAACCCACTCCCCTGAAATTAGGTTTAGAAAGTCTATTTCACAAGTTATAACTTTTGGATTTTCCTACAAACATTTCTTGATTCTATCCCAAACAAATAAAAAAAAAATAGTACGATGTACGAAGTATTTTGTATTTATGAAAGTGTTTTAGTTCAAGAGAGTGTATGTAGCTAGGGCGGATATGTCCTCGGAATTGGTTTACTGTTTAGTTTTTCTAGCCGAAACACTAGATTATATATTTATGATCATACACTTATTATATATGAATTATACATTTGTCGACTATTTTTAGTTTGATCACGATAGATTGTTTATATTTAGAGATGGATTCAAAAATTTCAACCTTCTAAAATTACTAAGTTTTAACTCTATATTTATAATTTGTACATATATATTAAATGAATATTTTGAAACAAATACAAAATTTTAATTAAAATTACTGAATTCTACCGAAATCATATACCTTAAAGGATATAGATAATTCATCTTTCCATCTATCGTGATGCAATAATCTATTATTGATTTAACTACGTAATTCGTAATCTATAGATGACACAAAACTATTGTTATTGCACACTCTACATAAACAACATATTGTACATAATTAATTGGAAGTCAAAGGCCACTATAACCTACGTGTGACATTTTTAATAACCTAGAATCCATCTTCACGAGGCTATAAACATTGTTTATTGGCCATATATATTAGTGTTAATTTTTTAAGTTTACACAAGTTTTATTTGTCTTTTGAAAACAATAAATACAAGCGTTTAAGGACTTGAAACATAGAAATTTTTATTCATTCGAACCTTTTTTGTGGAAAGTCAAACTTATGTTAGATATAGATATTGAATTTTCTTAATGTTTATATTTCATGTATTTACTTCTTCATTGTAATTTTAAACCCTCATAATTAAAAGATTAACTCCACCACTACTCTGAAATACTCATCAAAATTGATTGTGTTCTCGTTATGATTGACTATTAACAGGGGTGGATGTACGATAAAAGTTACAGGATCTAAGTGAAAAATAATATTTGAAAAATAGAATCATGTATAAATACAAATTGGATTTAGTTTTTAATTTTTGTGAGTCGGTTTAAGCTTTGATAATGGTTATCTTATATAAATGACATCTTAAGAGTAAGATATTTAGTCAAGATGTCTATTTCAGTGGATTCTTGAAGATCTAGTTAGGCGTGAACATAAATATCAAAAAATCAAACTGAACCAAACTAATTTAATTCTTCGATTACGATATAAGGGAAATTGTTATCAAATTTTGGAAATTCTTCCCTCATGCTATCCAAAAAATTGGTTTTGAAGGCCGTTACTATAAAGTCTGCTTAATAAATGCTTTCAAAACCAACTTGTTATGTGGAAGATTTTTTCACGATAAAGTCCGTAGGGTTTGGTTTGATATTTTTTGTAAAATAAAAATACCCACCTTAATTATTCGATATGGTTATAAATTTATATTGAAATTTGTGGTTTTATTTTTTTAAAAAAAAATTAAAGTCAATTTAGTACGATTTTTGAAGAATATAAGCAACATGACTCATAATTATACCAACATGGGTTGTGGTGCAATGATGAGACTGTTTCACGCTTAACCAGAGGTTTCGAGTTTGAGCCCTGGGAATGGAGAAAAATTTGTTGGGAGCGTCACACCCGAATAAGTCTTGCGGTGAGCCATCCAAAATGTGGGCTCCAAACATTAGGTAAGAAATATATAAAAAAAAACTCATAATTATACTCGACTACTAATTATCTTTATCGTGATATCGTCTCAATGTACGTTGTTGTTGAATTAGTTCACCACTTAGGCATTAGCCAAGTGAATAGCACTGGTAGAAATAAAAAGTTTCTTTTATCACAAATTAATAAGAAATTTCTGTCATAAAATATAAAAAAAAACCGTTGAATCGGCTCATTGAGAAAACACATAGTGAGAAATAGATTCTTATTGAAATACTGATAAGTTTCCTAATTTTTCCTTGTGAAAACACAACGATTCAATTAAAATATTTGTAGAAATAGCAATTGAACATTTTCCAGTGGAAAAATTGGTTATTATAGAGATGTAACTTTGCAAAGAGTGTACCATTGTAATAAGTGTCACTATTGTTATCGGTAGAATGTTATTTATGACATGAAAAATCATTTCAATAAAAAATTAGATCCTTTTATCAAAATATTGTTCTAATAAATAAATGTTATAACGAGGTTTGATTATATACGATTCTGAACGAACCAAAGAACAATTGAAACATAACAAACTATTAGATGTACCAAAAAGAAAAATAACAAACAAACCAAAGAATAATTGAAACATAACAAACCATTAGGTGAACCAAAAAAAAAAAAAAAACTATTCGAGACTTCCTCGGGTGGAATCAAGAACAATTGAAAACCTTAATAACTTTAACTAAAAGCATACGCACTAAAATCTCACTAAATTAATATTCGATAAATTATTTTTTTTAAAATAATATTTCCTCTGGTTCCAACTTGAATCAATAGAAAAAATTACTCATTTCTAAGATAGTAAAATAATATATTTTCAGAAGACCCCTATATAAATATATGGTCTTATTAATATTATAAATTAATATTTTTTTAAAAGTATAAATATATCTAAGACAATTTAGTGAAATATGATTTTATTGTGTTTTGGTTTTTGTTAAAATTTAAATATATAGTTGAAATTCATCTCTAACTTTCTTATTGCATCCAAAAGTTTCGATATTGTTTTTTTGAACTGTACCATAAAATTGTGAAGAGTTGTAGATGCAATAAGCGTTTTCTTACCCGTAACTGGTTCCATATATTGTATTGTATCATTTTCAACTTTATAATTAACATTGATGTATTTATTGTACTTTATGTATAATAAATTTATTTTTAATGTGAATTTAATAAATATGATACATAAATTAGTAAGATACAATGATTTTGATGTAATCAAAATTAACCTTCAATGAATGTCAAAAAACTCTTTAAAATATTAATTTATCGATTAAATATTACCTCTACAAAATAATAATATTGCATGGTTCCCTATATTAATTTAGTGAGGTTTTACTTTATTTATATTAAGAAATCCATTTGGTATGAATAAATAATTAATTTAGAACCCAATAAGTTTTCTTTCTCATAATTCAAAATTTTGAATTGGTCTTTGCCTCAGTGCACTTTTAACCATATGGAGGTTTCGTATTTGAGCTTTGAGCTGTGTGAATAACTTGGCGCTTCTCCCTTTTTAGTGAGTCTCATGTGGAACAAATCTAGATGAATTGAGACTTAGATATTATTTATTTGCACTTAATGAAGGTAAGTTTTTTTAATTTTGAATTGGTCTTTGCCTCAATGCACTCTTAACCATATCGAGGTTTCGTATTCGAGCTTTGAGTGTGAAAAAAATCCAAGCAGAAAGCGCTTCTCCCTTTTAGTGAGTATCATGTAGAACAAATCTAGATGAATTGAGACTTAAGCCTTATTGTTTTGCACTTAATGAAGGTAAGCTTTTTGTTTATTCATTTGCCAGTTTTTCATAGTAAAGTCTCATTGCTTGTTTTTTTAGTTTGGTGCTCGCATAGGAGTCCAACTACTATGAATTTATTAAGGGAAAAGATATAAATTTCCCCCTAAATTTGTCACGAAAAGTCAGTTACACGCTTATACTATTGTGACGACCTATTATACACCTGAATTACTTTAAAATGAATTTATTTCAACCCTGACGCACATACGACCAGTCACATGATGAGAAAGTGTTTCACACTCACGTCACGTCATCACCATGTCACTGCCACATAAATAATTACGTCAGATTTAAAGAAAATCCATGTCACCCAATTTCTTCTTCTTCCTTAAACACCATCAAACCCACCATTAAATCACTACCATTGTTGCTATTATTATCAAATTCACTTCTCCACCACCATAGATTTCACCACCTATAGTCAATTTCACCACCGAAATCTTCCCACAACCATTGCCATCATAAAAATCGATAACAAACATCATAAATTTAACTAAATTCACCATCGAAATCATATCACTATCTTTGAAATTCATCACAATCCTAACCCTAAATTCACCATCCACATCAAAATCACGAGTTTCAATGTCATTATCGAAATTAAAAGTCATACCACCACTAATTTTTCACCCATCACCAAACCCACCATAAAAAATTATCACACTATACAAATTTCATTCAAGCTCAATTGTGAAAACTTGCAATATTTATTTGCAAAGATTTTAGTCAGACAATTGTAAAACTAGTGCTCGATTTACTATTACTAATTTTGAAGAAAATCTAGAGAGGATTTTTCTGAGAGAGAAGAAAGATCTATGAACATACATTAAAAAATTGAATTTTGTGCAAAAACCCAGAAACTTTTTACACAAAAAAAAAAGCAAGATCTGAAAATTTTCTTATTTCAAATGCTCACAATCAACAAAAAAAACACAAAAATAAATTGAATAATCCGTTCTTGACTTGACAAATTTGATGTGGGAATTGTAAGGATTGACCAATTTTAGATGTCTGGCCGAATTTTTTTTCAAACAGTGAACCTAATTAATTGAACAACTTCGCGATCTTTGCGATGAATTTCTATCCCGCAATATTGTTTTCTATTTTTCTCTTGAAAAAAAATATTTTTCACATTAGCCATAGCAAAAAAAAAATTGTGATAAGAAAAAAATGGAGGAAGAAGCTAGGGTAACGTGAAGGAGAAGGGTGGGGTGGAAAAAAATTGCCTTTTTATTACTCAACGCGCCTTTTTTTAAATTTATTTAACCTTATTTCCATGTCAACTTTGAGGGTAGTATTAAATTCACTTTTGAGTAGTATAAGTGTGTAATAGATCGCCTCAACAGTTTAAGCGTGTAACTGACTTTTCGATACAACTTTAGGGATGAATTTATAATTTTTCTCAATTATTAAGAAAGGAGCAGTCTCATCCACTGCACCACATCCTTTGATGATAAGTCTCATTGCTTGTTATAAAAGTTGCTTCGACTCTGCACGCATAAGCATGTCGACACAACATCATTGTTGGTGTGGGATTTGTATTGGATTTGATCTACTGATTTTTAACAACACTAAATCACAAAATTTAAAGATATATTTGCCCCTTTTGCCTTATTAGAATCCTCATGGGAAGTGTTTGATCTTATGCTATGTAAATCTTAGTTAATTCTTTCAAGGCTTTAATGCAAGTACCAAACCTATACACCTGTTGAATTAAAATGTTACTCTCTGTCCAACAATACTTATGCACTATTAATTTTACATATATTTTAAGAAATTATAAATAAAAAAGTAATTTTACTATATCACATTTGAATATAATAAATATAATATCTTGAAAAATATAATAAAGAAATTACTATAATTAACGATAAGGGTAAACTAGAAATTAAGTATAAAATTACTCATTAATTTTATTAAATGAACAAATATTATTAGATATCTTAAAATAATATAGTGAACAATTATTATTGAGCATAGGAACTACATTGTAGTTCGAAATCAGTGCCGTCAGAAAATACAAATATTAAAGTCAGAATTTATTATTGGCAGAGAGGATAAGTGGTGACCCTTTGTACAACAAAACAAACAACTTTTTAATAAAAATAAAATAACCTACCCATAACTCATACTCCTCCCATTTCAATTTATATAATGTAGTTTGACTTGACAAATTATAATTAAAAAAACAAAATGTTTAAAATTTGTAATCTAAAATAAGTCATAGATATCTATGTAACTATAAATTATTTCACTAAAAATAAATTGATTATTTTAAAATTAAATTATTACAAAATATATTTTTCTTTTTAGAACTAACTAAAAAGTAATGTGAGTCACGTAAAATAAGGAGAGCCTATAAATTAAGACAAAAAACAATTCTTTCTTTCTTGTGACAGCCAGAAATAATGGATTCTTGGTTCATCATTTTTCTTATTACTCTCATTTTTCTGTTTAATTTCTTTTTTTTCTTCTTCTCAAATTCCAAAACAAAGAAAAAACTCCCACCAGGACCTTTTACATTTCCATTTATTGGAAATTTACCATTGTTGATAAATAAATCTTTAGATGATATTGAAATTATATTACAAAAACTCATATCTAAATATGGTCCTATTATTACCCTCAAAATAGGTACTACTATTTCAATATTTATTAGTAGTCACTCTTTAGCCTACCAATCTTTAATCCAACACGGCGCTCGTTGTTCCGATCGTCCGCTTGAATTACCAACCAATCTCATTCTTAGTAGCAATGATCGAACCATCAATACCGCCTCGTATGGACCTACGTGGCGGGTTCTACGTAGGAACCTCAGCACGGAAATGTTACGTACCACGTCCCGATCAAAATCTCGAGCTGATTGGGCACTAAATATCCTCGTTCAAAAAATAATTCATAAATCCGACTCTAAAATGGGAGTGATTTTACTTGATCATATAAAGCATGCCATCTTTAGTCTTCTTGCATTCATGTGCTTCGGAGAAAAGCTTGACGATGTTCAAATCAATCAAATTATGGATGTACAACATCGAGCACTTGTAGCTACGATACGATTCAAAATACTTGACATTTTCCCTAGAGTCGGGAAATTAATCTTTAGAAACCGTTGGAAAGAGCTTATTGCAATACGAAAAGAGGTAGAGAGCGTATTCATACCTCTAATCGAAGCTAGAATAAAGTATAAAGTCGAAAGAGCCAACTCAGAAGTTCATCAAGAAGAAGAAGAAAAAACATCTTCTTACGTCGATACGTTGCTGAATTTGGAACTAACAGAGGAAAAGAGAAAACTAACTAATGAAGAGATCGTTAGCCTCTGTGGTGAGTTCCTCGGGGCAGCCAGTGATACAACATCCACCGCGTTGCAGTGGATTATGGCGTACTTGGTTAAGTACCCTGTCATTCAGGAAAAGCTGTATGAAGAAATTGCGAGAGCAGAGGAAAATCGCGATAAGTCGATAACAGAGGATTTAATGAAATTGTCATATTTAAAAGCAGTGATTTTGGAAAGTCTAAGGAGGCATCCACCATCTCATTTTTTGTTACCACATAGAGTAACAGAGGAAATGGAATTAAATGGGTACGCCTTACCAAAGAACGCGATAATCTATTTCATGGCAAGAGAGATGGGATTGGACTCGAACATGTGGGAAGATCCGATAGAATTTAAACCAGAGAGGTTCTTGGTGGATGGCGAGACATTTGATATAACAGGAAGCAGAGAGATCAAGATGATGCCATTCGGCGTAGGGAGGAGAATATGCCCGGGATATGATTTTGCTATGTTTCATTTAGAATACTTCGTTGCTAACTTGATTTGGCGTTTTGAGTGGAAGCCTGTGGAGGGAGATGACGTTGATTTAACGGAGAGGTTAGATTTTACCTTCACTATGAAGAATCCACTGCGAGCTCGCATCAGTCCCAGGCTGAATTGATTGCTTGCTATAAGTAATTTTATATGTTAGCGTTTCTGTTAAAGTTTCACTGACATATTACAATAAAATCAGCAATCACTGAATGTGCTGATGTATGTATCTTTCCCTGTACATCAGACTTCAGCAAAGGCATAAATGGTTCGCCATCTCCTACAAGATGGGAGAAGCGAGACTAAGATGGTTCTGCGCTAGTAAGGAAGTGTGAGAGGTTGGCAGTGACGGTGTTAGAGGTCAGCCGAAGAAGTATTGGAGTAACGTGATTAGATAGGATATGACCTTAGACAGGGGTTATGGAGATTGAGGATTAGGGTAGAAGGTTGTTATATAATCGAGCGTTGTCTCGTTGCATTCCAGTAGCATTAGTACTATTCTCGTAGTTTTTTGCCCCTCGATTTCTATTAATACATGTTGTTACTGTTTCTTTTTCTGAATGCTATTTAATGATTTTGTTATTATTTGCGATGTCTATACTTTGCACTTGTATGTTATTTTTAAAATTGTTTTGTTATGAGCTACTCTAGTAACTTTCGGAAACAGTATTCCTACCTCCATGAGGCAAGGTTAAAGTCTGTGTACACCCTAACTCTCCCCAAACCCCACCTGGTGGGATTACACTGGGTTTCTTGTTATATTTTTTTCCTAACTAATCGACACTCAAAAGGACATTTTGAAAAAATTGATTAAACACAATTTGTTTGTTAAAAACTAACACTGGACAAATTCCACTCAGTTCTTTAGATTCTGAAAGCCAACAGGTTATTTTGTGAGAATACAGAAAAGAAGATATTTTCTTCAACTCTTTCTCTCTAAGCTTCGATAGGAGCTTCACTCAGGTTAACTATGGAGTTATGCAAAAAACTTTGACAAATTGTTGTTGAATTAGTACTCTACTTAGGCATTGGCTGAGTGAATAGCACTAACTAGTAGAAACAACGGCTTTTTTTACCACGAATTAAAGAGAAATTTGTATTATAAAACATGATTTTTCCATCGAATCAACTCATTTAGTGGGAAATATGTTCTTGCTAAAATACTCATAGTTTCCTGATTATTCCTTGGTAACAAACCAAAGAACAATTGAAATATAACAAATCCTTGTGAACCCAAAAAAAAAAAAACTATTCGAGACTTCCTCGGGTGGAATAAAAAACAATTGAATAACGTCAGCTAAAATCACATATTCATATTAAGAAATCCACTTGGTACGAATAAATAATTAATCCAGAATCCAATAAGCTTTCTTTTCTCACAATTCAAAACTCATAAACTCAAAATTTTGGATTGGTCATTGCTCCAATTCACCCTTAACCATGGTTCCATGTTCGAGCTTTGAGTGTGGAAAGAATCCAAGCAAAAAGCGCTTCTCCCATTTAATGAGTCTCGTGTGGAACAAATCTAGATAAATCGAGACTTAGGCTTTATTTATTCGAATTTAATGGAGGTCTGAATCTAAATGGTACATCATAGAAGTTGTGCTTCATATTTTCTATATTCGACAAAAAATTCATACTTCTCCCTCTTTCTCCAACTATAGATCTCTATTCAAATTCTTTGCTTTTATCTGATAAAATCTTAAAACTTTTCATAAACTTTTTTTTTGTTTATTCATTTGCCGTTTAACAACTCTAATGCAAAATTAGAAGGTATATATATTTGTCTCTTTCCCCTTAAAGGTATCCTAATTGGAAAGTGTTGATCTTATGTCACGTAAATCTGAATTAATTTTTTCGATGCTTTAATTAATGCATATGACCAAATCTATACACCTGGCCAGGGGCGGCTCAACGCAATCAGAGGCCTAAAGCGAAATTTCAACTAGATGCCGAAAATCTAAATAAACTTCATATGCATTAATTTTTTTTTAAAAAAAAAACTTACATTTTTAAATGCAAAGTATACTTAATATTTTTTTATAAATGATTTATTCGATTCCTTTTTCAATTATTAGCTTTAGATAAAATTTTATCAATTCAACGTTGAAAAATATTTTCTTACTCGGACAATTATTATATGAATTGTTAACATAGAATTTGATTCAAGAAGTTGATAATTTTGTATACCCCACATTTTACTATGCTTGTTGTAATGCTTGAAAATCTAAGAAGAATAGAAAAAGAATTTACAATTCACTTTGTTCAATACTTTTCGACTATTGATTCATATATTTGATAGAATATTACTCTAACTTATCAAAAATTTAAAGAAGAGAGTGTAAAAGGAGTTAAAAAGAATAAAATAATGTGAATATTAGCATAGAGAATAATGTAAGAAAATAAAACAATTTTTTTGATTTCTTCTATTTAAATGAGATTAAAGAGAATAAAATAATAATTGTTTTAAAAAATATATATTTTATCATAAATAATTAGTCTTTTCTATAAAAAAAAACAACACATAATTTATTATTGTTAATAAATTGAGGCCCCTTAAAATTGGGGCCTAAGGTCAATGCCTTATTCAAAGAAGCATAGAGCCGGCCCTGCACCTGGCCTGTTGAATTAACACGATGTTACGTTATAGCTCCAAATTCAGCGCCTTCAGAAAAATCAACGATAAAAGTCAGAATTTATTGTTGGCAGAGAGGATAAGTAATTTTTTTTTTTGAAATTAATGAGAGGAGTGGTTACCCTTTGCACTATAATTCATTTCATTAATAATAAAATAATTTTTTTAAAGTTGAATTATTACAAAATGTATCCTTTTTTTAGAACCAATTACAAAGTAAAGTGAGTTACGTAAAATAACGAAAAAGTAAAGTGAGTTGCGTAAAATAACTAAAAAGTAAAGCGAGTTACGTAAAATAACTAAAAAGTAAAGTGAATTGCGTAAAACACAGAGCGAGTACAAATTAAGACAGAAAGTAACTCTTTCTTTTTTGTGACATAAGCAGAAATAATGGATGCTTGGTTCATCATTCTTATTACTCTCATCTTTCTGTTTAATTCCCACCAGGACCCTTTATAATCTTGGTGGATTGTGAGACATTTGATATAACAGGAAGCAGAGAGATTAAGATGATGCCATTCGGCGTAGGGAGGAGAATATGCCCGGGCTATGATTTCGCTATGTTTCATTTAGTATACTTTGTTGCTAACTTGATTTGGCTTTTCGAGTGGAAGCATGTGGAGGGAGATGACGTTGATTTAACGGAGAGGTTAGATTTTACCTTCACTATGAAGAATCCATTGCGAGCTCGCATCAGTCCCAGGCTGAACTGATTTTTGCTATAGTTAAAGTATGCAACCATCTCATCTAAAAGATTAAGCTATTAAAGAACATACTTTTATCTTTGTCTTCTCTGATACCGATTGAAGGGTGCGATCATCTCATCTAAAAGCTTAAGATGTTAGAGATAGCACACTATTACATCTGCATGTTTCTGATACCATGTTGAAGTATGCGATCATCTTATCTAAAAGCTTAAGCCGTTAGGGAGATCACACTTCATTAATTAATTGTATTATCAACAATGTCAAATGCTATCTTTTTTTGTAGAAACTTCACTAACATATTATAATAAAATCAGCAATCATTGAATATGCTGATGTATGTATATATGTATATTTACCTGTAAACCATACTTTAGCAAAGTCATAAATGGAGCAGAACAAACTCAAACACGTAGCATGGACACATTCTCCTTCCTGCACCAAATGGCATCATCTTAATTTCTATGTTTCCTTTTATATCAAATGGTTCGCCAGATGTGGTTGGAAGCGAGACTAAGATGGTTCGGCCATGTGAAGAGGAAATAGACAAATGCCCTAGTAAGGAAGTGTGAGAGGTTGGCAGTGGCGGTATTAGAGGTCACCCAAAGAAGTATTGGTGTAAGGTTATTAGATAGGACATAGCTTACCGAGGACATACCTTAGATAGGAGGTTAAGAAGATCGAGGATTAGGGTTAAAGGTTATTAAATACTCGAGCATTGTTGTCTCTTTGCATTCCAGTAGCATTAGAACTAATCTCGTAGTTTATTACCCTTCGATTTTTGTTAACGGAAAAAGGGTCAAATATACATGTGTACTATCATGAATAGTTCATATATACTCTTCATTATACTTTTGAGTCAAATATACCTTTGTACTATTATATTTAGGAACAAATTTGCTTATATCAGAAATAGTGGGCCTTTTTAGTTTAATGTTCTTGAAGCGAAGTAATTATAAGATAGAAATGGAATTATTATTTAAATACAAAGCTCAATTTTAGCAAGTTTTGTTCAATGCCATTATTTGTTCGGGGGTTAAATGGTAGATTCTTTTTTAAAAAAAAATCGGAAATTGAAAGTTGGGGTCGGTGATTTGATTCTAAGCTTGACATGTATTCTCCATTAAAATTAATAGCAAATTTATTTCAAAATATTATAAAGGGGTATATTTGGACTGAAAGTATAATGTGAATGGTATATGTGATCAAAAAATATAACGAAGGGTATATTTGAACAATTTCAAACAATATAGGTGTAACGATCGGGTTCCGTCGTTATAGAAATGCCAACGGGAGAAAATTTGGGGCCGAAAAATATAGGTGTAAATGTATGATCTTGATGATGTACTTGTGATTGTGATTGTGATTGTGGTGTGTGAATGAGATCGGTTGCCACATTAACTAACTTGGATCGGTTGCCAAGTTTCGGCATAAAAATGGGATCGATTGCCACGTTTCGGCATAACATTGGGATCGGGTACCACGTTTCGGTATGATAATTGTTTGGGTTTGGGTTCTGTGATAGGACCAATGATTTGTGATAAATATATATTGATGAGCATGTTGATAATATTGTAGATGTTGATATATATGCATGTGATTATAATGTTGTTTGACTTGCTTATGTTACACTAGTGGGATATCCGCGTGATCCTACTAGTATACTGTTGTTGTGTACTGATTCTGCACTTGCTCTTATTTTTGTTGAGTACATGGCATCTTCAAGTGGCTATTGATAGACCTCGCTTAGGAGATTAGAGATCGTCTTATCGAATTCAAGGGTGAGCCAATTCTTCCGGGCTGCCATGGAATTCTCTTTCGTCTATGTCCACCATTTTCGGACTTAGACAATTGTTTAGTTAGTTGATTAGCTCATTAGATTAGTGTTGCATCCCTTCCTGTTTAGACTTGCTCTTTCGTTAGTAGTTTTGGTACATTGACTTTGAGGTTCTAGGTTATTTCTTCCGTATTTGTTTAGTATAGTTCTTGAGATTCTTGTTGAAGTTTATGAGAACTTCATTAATTAGTTACTTAATCTGTTTTCGTAGTTTAAATGCCTTAGTTTTGGTTTTGTTGACACCTAATTTTGACCCTCCACGATAGAAATTAATTTTCGAGCTTCTCTAGTTTAAAACGATTTAGAAGAATTAATTTTATAAAAATTAAAATAGTTTGCGAGTTATCTTAAATAGTTTGTCATTTTTATAATTTTTAAATAATATATATGTTTTACATAATTAATAATATATATGTTTTATATAATTATGTATGTAATTAGTACATTTTATGAATATTCGAAAATTGTCTCAAAAAGATTTTAGTTTTACTTAAATATTTGGTTAATTAGTTTAGTTAAATAATAGTTTATATTTTTGAAATAATTAGTTTATAATTAAGTCGATTATTTTATTTCGTTAAGATTGATAAGCTCATAAATTAATTATATTAATTCATCCTATTTGAATTCTAGCCGAATCTTCTAAAATTAATTGTTTTGGTTACCTTTTTGATCCGTATGGCTAAATTGTTAATTAATTTCTATCGCAATTATAGCCAACTCTGACCTTTTTCTTCAACCCATTTTAAGATCAAGAATTTGGGTTCTATTTTCTGACTTCAGCAGCCCACCCTTGCTTTATTATTATTTCAAGACCCAGCCCATTTCAACTTTCTTTCCTCTCCAATTATTCCCAGCCGACCCGATCCAGCCCACCACTCCAATTCTCAAAAGACCCAGCGTGCAATTTCCAGAAGCAGCAGCGATTAACGGAAAGAAACCCAGAACCTTCACGCTAGCAGCAGTCCAAACGCGACAAAGCAACGGCGTCCAACTCCAATTCTCTCCAACGTTCACAATCCAAAGCAGCAGTGACCAAACGGAAAGCAATGCCAAGTACACGGTATCTTCACCGAAAACAAATAGCTTTTTCGCGTCTTCCGCCTTCGCTTGAGCAGACGAACAGCAGTGCTGCTCTAGTCCTGAGCCTCTGCAATTTTCGTCCTTGCATTTGGGAGATGATGACACGTCTCGCCCCAAGTACAAGGGAGTCGATCAAGAGCGTTCATCTCGCCCTTTCCTCTTTCGGAATGGGGCGAAGATCTCAGAAAAAGTATGTCTTCCTTAATTGGTGAAAGAGTTTTGGGAGTTTTGAATTCGAATGGGCCTTGAATTTGGATTTCGTCCCCATTTCCCTCCTATTTATGTTGCTTATTATCGACTGTTAAAAGGGCAGATTTTGGGAGTTGGAATTTTTGATGCTGAAATTTTTTTTCTGGTTGATAAATAAAAAGCAATTTAAGCAAAATGGCTAGAATATACTACAAAATCCCATCAAAGAAAAACAGAAAGTCCTTCGATTTCAATTTCTGAGAAAGGTAGTCGTTCGTTTGAGTTCGAAACTTCTGCTTGGATTTCTTGTTCGTAGTTTTCGCTTTCGTGGTGTAAGGATCGCAGCTGCTAGCTTGCTGTCCCTGTTTGCTGCGCCTTGAAAGGTAATGTTTCCTCTATAATACTCTTTTCATCTTTTTCCACTGTTACAAAGGGTTCTCAGTATAGTAAGATCATTGCTTTGTTGTTGTATTTCTGTCATTTAGCATTGGTTGTTGATAGCTGGTTTATACTTTACTGGTGAGCTTAAATGACTTTTGATCGAGTCAAAAGCTTTGTTGTTTTAGTGTTAGTTTAGTTGATTCTCCACTTCACCTCTTAAGTTTATTTCGTTCCGACAAGATTGTTGGCATGTCTGTGTTGCTCTACGCCCCAAGTCCGTTTAGTTGAGTGCGTTTCATCCATGATTTTGTTCTGTTTTCAACGTCTCCTTCTATTTGTTTACCTATCACTTTGATAAAATTTGTTTTTTCCTTCCTTTTTCCCTTTAATCTTGTAACATTTGTGTCACTGTGTTGTTCTTTGGTTAAATAAATGTTCGTAGGTGGTTCCTTGTTTCATTTTAAGCTTGGAAATTTTTCTTGTTTGCTTTGATCTCGCCAAAGATTAAGTGTGCCTTGTGAAATTGAGTGACTCGTTTCTTTAATATCAGTTAGCTTTGCGGGTTAATAGAGGTTTGAAGTGTGATTACTTTGGGAGGGTAAAATGTGGTGGTTTGAGTCAGGTTTAATAAAATCTTAGTTTAGCGACGCAGTTTCCTTTTCCTTAAAACAGTAAATTTCTTTTTTTTTTTGCGAATGTTTAGAGGCTTGTCTCAAAATAATTGCTCCAAATGTTCAATACGTTAACTGAAAATTATGTTGCTTATGCTTCTAATTCTAAGTCAACTACTGTGCTAAGCGTATATTTTTCTTGAGTTTGGGTTCCTTTTCACCCTTTTAGATTTTTCATGATTTGTATGTCTTAGTTGAACCCATTCCGTTATTTCAGATTTTGTGATCTTAATTTTTGTGGAATATTGTGGAATTTGCTTGTTTCTTTGTTGATTAGTCATGGATTTATTCTGTTTATAGCTGATTTGTCCCAATCTCTTATCAAATTTGCTAATAGAAAAAATAGAAATTAGTTGGAAATGTTGGGTCTAAGCTTTGAGGTTTGATTATTCTTTTTGCTTTCAGTCTTCTGGTCATTTATGCGTATTTTGCTTGGCTTATGGCTATTGTTAGCTATTTGTTATTTTTGTTGAGTTGCGAATTGGTTGGTCAGTATTGTCATTTAATATTTTGGTTTTGAGACATTACTATTGGTCACTAATTTTCATCGTTTTGTTACATGTGACACCAACTCGAGTCACTTGGACTCAAGTTTCTCCCTTGCACCTTCGAAATGGGCCATGAAAGCTCAATCTCCTTTTCTTCCCGAGTCAATCCCATCGATAGGAAGCTAAAATACAGGTTCCGGAAAGCTCAAAAATGGGTTGGATACAAGTCATACACAGCAATATACGTATGATATACAAGAAAGAGGGCAAAAAACATGAAGAATTTCAACAGCAAACTTTGATGAAAATGGGCCCAAATCTTTATTTGATGTTATTGCAGGTCTTTGGAAGAATTGGACCCAAGTCCATTACTTGGACTAACTTTTAGACTTAGCACAGGTTCAAGATTTAGGAATTTGGGCCAAAGGCCCAAATTTGATACTTCTTTCCTCACGCTTATTATTTATTATTGTTTGACTAATTTTATTTATTTTATGGTTTAATTTAATTTAATTTCCAAAGATCCATTTCACTTTATTTTATACATTAAAACTAAAATATTTATATTTAGCTTTATTTTATTATTTTTTGTCTAACAATTAAGTTATTCCCCTTTAGAATGACCCCTCTTAGTTTATTTCCCCTTAAAAAATAATTAATTAGAAAAGTAATAGTAAGTAAGTAAATAAAGAGTAAAAAATAAAAAATAAATGAGTTCTTTATTTAGTTAAAATATTAAAAATTAAAAATTAAAATTAATCAAAGTCATTTTAGTCAAATCGCCGGTCAACCGCAAGTTAGCGGACATTTCGAGGGACTAACACCTTCTCGGAATGTACATTTGAACTCGAATCCTTTTTCAATTGATTTTATCTGTTTAAATCTTTTGAAAACCTTAAGTGTTTTTTCTTGATTTTTACTAAAAAAATTAAGTGTCGACTCTGTTCTTTTGAAAATTTATTTTTTCTTAAACCATAAGTTTAATCGATTTTTCAAAAACTTAGTTATTTCTTTTAGTTATATTTTCGAGTAAAACAGGTTTAGTTGCTTGTTTTGAGTTGTAGTAATGGTTCTCCCACCGGAGGGTTAGTGTGGGTGCCAATCACGACGGTTTGAGTCGTGATAAGTTGGTATCAGAGCCTAGGTTCGTTAATCTCGATGTATCGAAACGAGTCTAATAGAGTCTCGTGAAACGGTGACACTTTTACTTTTCTTCAAGAGGCTATAGGACTTTAGGAAATCTCTCTATTTTTCTCTTGTCTCCCTTCGTGTTATGACTTGATTCCAAATGGTATCTGTCGATTCAAATTGGTATCTAACCTCCTTCACTCTTCTGTCCGCAGATGGTTAATACTTGGTATAATGGTGTTAGGCCCGTAGCTCCTGTCAATGCTCCAACTGAGGAATCTGCAGCGAGAGGTCGCGGTTGAGGCAGAGATAGAGGACGAGCTATGGGTAGAGGCCGTGGGAGAGTAGCGCCTGCTGTGAATGAAGTATCGATTGATAATGTTCCTATGAGTGAGAATCCTCCTACGTATAATGAGGAGATAGAAGAGAATATTGAGGTTGAAGAGGTTGAGGAAAATGGGCAAGAGGAAAGGTGCCAGCGGAGACTACGGTTGTTCCCCCCATCGATCCGGCGTTAGCTTAGCAGATTATGGCTTTCTTGAAGGGGTTGGCTGGTCCTGGAGTTCTTCCATTTGCTCAAGCAACTCAAGATCCCGCTAATCCCATGTTGCTAGCACCGCTCCTAAGACGAGTGGAAATGTAGGTACTGATGCTTTCTTCCGTCCTTTGTTGGGTTCTGTTATGACTGGGAACGAGCATGATATGTTGACTAAGTTTCTGAAGCTTAAGCCTCCGACATTTCTTGGTTCTGAGACTGAAGATGCTTGTGAGTTTATCTTAGATTGTTATGAGAGGCTGCATAAATTGGGTATTGTTCACCAACATGGGGTTGAGTTCATATATTTCCAACTTAAAGGTGAGGCCAAGCAGTGGTGGATAGTTTATATGGAGTGCAGATCTTCTACTTTACCTCCACTTATTTGGATCCAATTTCATGCTCTGTTTCTAGAAAAGTATGTGCCCAGAACTTTGAGGGATCGCAAGAAGGATGAATTTATGGCTTTAGAGCAAGGTGGTATGTTTGTGGCTACTTATGAAGCCAAGTTCCAGGCTTTATCTAGATATGCTACGCAATTGGTTACTATTGAGGAGGAGAGGATTCGATTATTTATTAGAGGTTTGAATTCTGAGTTGCAAGTATTATCTGTTCATATGACTTCTGCAGGGAGGAGTTTTAATGAGGTGACAGACTATGTTAAGAAAGTGGAGGGGGTAAGGCGAGACGGTCAAGCCAAGGCGTTGGCAAAAAGGGCCAAGAACTCGGGTAACTTCCAAGGTTCTTATGCTAGAGGATCCGGAAGGCCAATGCTCGCGGCCAAGCCAATTCAATTTGCTATGCCCGCCTCTACAAGTAATTATTCGGGAACTCCATCTTATAATTTTTAGGATAGCCAGGGAGTCGCGCCTTCGACGGGCAGCAGGCCATCCTTTGATCGTATATGTTATAACTGTGGAGAACTTGAACATATGAGGAGAGATTGTCCCCACCCACGTGTGTTAGATTCTGCGCAGCAGCAATCTAGAGTAGTGGTACCCGCGGGAAATGGTAATAATGGCCGAGGGCGTCCGCAAGGTGGGCGAGGAGGTAATCAACGAGGCCGTGGAGGTAGAGGAAATGATAATGGTAATGGGGGCTGTAATGACCCGAAAGGTCATTTTGGTGATTTTTCGTGGAAATGACTATTTTCCCTTTCGGTAGTTGCCCCGAGTCCCATGTTTTGTGGTTGTAAAGTTGGTTTGAGGAAAAGTTGGTAAAAAGTTGAGTTTTTGAGAAGTTGAAGTTGGTTAAAAGGTGCTTTGTCGAGTCATTTGGAGTTTCGGGACTCGGATCGGATTTCCGTCGATT
>NW_006239491.1:274652-280584 GCF_000226075.1 Solanum tuberosum
CCCTTTTCTCCAAATTTCACTATATTGGTGTTGTTAGATTCGTATTTATTGTGGGATTCCATTTATGAATAGATTGTGGTGATTTGGAGCGTGCTCGGAAGGGTAAAACTCAAATTTGAGTTACTAGTTGAAGTGTTTTGAGGCAAGTGACTTCTAAACTTTGTTAAACTCTTAGACTACACATGACTACTTTCCTAATTGTGTTGGGGAGTAATGGGGATTGAGGATGGGTTTTATTTGTTGATTGAAATTTGTTGTAAATGAAAGATGGGGAATAAAACGAGCTAAATGTGTTATATGTGACTTGAATTTGTTGAATAAGTCATGTGATAACTGATATTGAGGGGATAGGAGAGCATGAGTAGGCTATGATTGATACAAACATTGATATTGGGACAAATGATGTGTAATATTATGATGTGGTCGTGATATGGTTGTGATTGAGACAAATGATGTGTAATATTATGATGTGATCGTGATATGATTGTGATTGATGACATGTGCATATTCATTATTCATCCCATGTGTGAACTATCTGTTGCATGAGTTCTGAGACACTGATATGAGGATGGATGGATATGAGACACAGTTGAGACTAGCTCCGGCTAGAGATATATGAGATGGACTAGCTCCGGCTAGCGATTTGGATGCCGATGGGATCTGGTTCCGGCGGTGATACATGGTCCATGTGTGGCCCCCATGGGTTCTGATTTGAGTATTCAGCGCGGTCTGATTACGTCAACAGATGTGTATCTTAGGACAGACATGCATCACGACTACATGACATCATTATTGCATTTGCATCGCATTTGACTTCATCTTTGTCTGTGGTGTGTGGATTTTACCTACTTGCTCCTCTTCATGTGATATATGATCTATTTGCTCTTATATGAGGATATGAGGTTGATGTTGAGATACTGTTGGATATATCTGTTGATTATGAATTGTGTAGTATAGGTTGTTGGTTCGCTGTTAGAATGAAGTTTCGGTGTTCGGTTGGGATTGAAAGGAGTTGTTTGTAGCTGCTAGTTTAGCTTAGTTTAGTGTTACTTGCGAGTACCTGTTGCTTTTGGTACTCACCCTTGCTTCTACACAGTTGTGTAGGTTGACAGCTCTATCAGATCCGGGTTATTACTCATCTTCAGATTAGAGCTTCTAGACTTACTTGAGAGGTAGCGGTTCATTCCAGACGTGCCCTCAAGTTATCTATATTTACTGTTCTGTTCTATTCTAGAACTTTACTATGAGACTTGTATATTTTATTCAGATTCTGTATTAGAGGTTTGTACATGTGACAACCAATTCTGGGGTTATGTTGAGTTTATTTAAAGACTTTCGCTTATCTTTCTATCTTATTCTTGTTTATAAATTCTGTATCGTCGGGTTTTTGGGTGTTAGGCTGACGTGTCCGGTGGGGTTTGGGCACGTGCCATCACATCTGGTTTTGGGGTGTGACAGGGGCAGAGGTAATGTGCAACCAGGTAGGGAAGTGGTTCGTCAAGATGATAGGGCTTAATGTTATGTTTTTCCAGGCAAGAATGAGGCAGAGGCATTTGATACGGTGATCACAGGTACTATTCTTGTCTATGACCGGATGGCTAATGTGTTAGTTGATCCGAGTTCTACTTATTCCTATGTATCTGTGAGATTTGCCTCTGATTTTGAGATGATTTGTGATATACTTGATGCTCCCATTCGTGTTTCTACCCCTGTTGGAGAGTCAATCATAGTCACCCATGTCTATTGTGCTTGTCCTATTGTGTTTATGGGTTTTCAAACTTGGGCTGATTTGGTGATTTTGGATATGATTGACTTTGACATAATATTAGGCATGACTTGGTTGTCCCCCTATTATGCTGTGCTTAATTGTAAAACTAGGGATTCATTCGACCTAGTGCTTCCCCATGGGGTGCCCCAGTTTTGTTTGTTAAGAAAAATGATGGTTGTATGAGAATATGTATAGATTACCGGCAATTGAATAGGGTCACTATTCGAAACAAGTATCACTTGCCTCGAATAAATGATCTTTTTGACCAATTGCAAGGTGTATCAGTCTTCTCTAAAATTAATCTAAGGTCTGATTGTCATCAATTAAAAATTAGATCGGAAGATGTGCCTAAGACGACATTTAGAACTCGGTATGAGCACTATGAGTTTTTGGTTATGTCTTTTGGTTTGACAAATGCGCCTGCAGCTTTCATGAGCTTGATGAATGGGATGTTCAAGCTATTTCTTGATTCCTTTGTGATAGTCTTTATTGATGATATTTTGATTTATTCGAAAAGTGAAGAAAAGCACGCCAATCATCTTCGTACTGTTTTAGGTGTTCTTGGGAAGCAAAAGTTATATGCTAAATTTTCAAAATGTGAATTTTGATTGAAATCGGTTGCATTTTTAGGGCATGTGGTTTCAAGAGAAGGGGTAATGGTGGATCCTCAAAAGATTGAGGCGGTTAAGAATAGGGTCCGGCCTAGTTCTGTGACAGAAGTTAGGAGTTTTGTGGGATTCACTAGCTATTATCGTCGATTTGTTAAGAATTTTGCTTCCATTGCTACTCACTTGACTAATTTGACCAAGAAGGAGATACCATTTGAATGAAATGAAAAATGTGAGAAGAACTTTCAAAAACTCAAGACTCTTTTGAGCACCGCACCTATGCTAGCATTATCTGTGGAAGGTAATGATTTTATAGTTTATTGTGATGCTTCCCATTCTGGATTGGGCACTGTGTTAATGCAGGAAAAGAATGTTATAGCCTATGTGTCGCACCAATTGAAGGTGCATGAGAGAAATTATCCAACCCATGATTTGGAGTTGGCGGCGGTAGTATTTGCTCTAAAGATCTGGCAGCATTATCTTACTGGTGTTAAGTGTGAAGTGTTTACTGATCATCGTAGTTTGAAGCATGTGTTCACTCAAAAGGATCTGAATTTGAGACAGCGAAGATGGATGGAGTTACTCAAAGATTATGATGTGACCATTCAATACCATCCGGGTAAGGCTAATGTTGTGGGAACGCTTTGAGCTGAAAAACGGTAAGTATGGGTAGCTTAGCTTACTTGAGTGTAACCAAGCGACCTTTGGCCAAGTAAATTCAGACCTTAGAGTCTAAGTTCATGCAGTTGGGCATATCTGAAAGAGGCGGGGTGTTAGCTAGCATTGAAATTAAGTCCACATTTATTGAGGAGATCAAGGCCAAATAATTTGAGGATGAAAATTTGAAAGAACTCAAGGAAAAAATGGCGAATGGTAAGGCACAAGAGGCCACTCTTGATGCGGATGGTATACTCAGTGTTAAAAGGAGGATTTGTGTTCCTTGAGTTGATGACTTGATTAAAAATTATTGGCAGAATCTCATGGTTCGCGATATTCTATTCATCCGGGGGTGACCAAGATGTATAGAGATTTGAAGTGAATTTATTGATGGTCGGGAATGAAGAAAGACATAGCGGAGTTTATGGCAAAGTGTCAAATTTGTCAGCAAGTGAAGTATGAACATCAAAGGCCTGCGTGTTTATTTCAGAGAATGTCAATTCCAGAATGAAAGTGGGAAAGAATAGCTATGGATTTTGTGGTTGGTCTACCCAAGACCTTGGGGAAGTTTGATTCTATTTGGGTAGTGGTTGATAGATTAACCAAGTCAGCCCATTTTATTTCGGTAAGAATAGATTATAATGCCGAGCAATTGGCTAAGATTTATGTGAAAGAGATCGTGATGTTGTATGGGGTGCCCCTTTCTATCATCTCAGACCGTGGTACCAATTCACATCCAAGTTTTGGAGAAAATTACATGATGAATTGGGCACACAACTCACTTTTAGTACAACCTTTCATCCACAAACAGATGGACAATCTGAGAGGACTATTCAAGTGTTGGAAGACATGTTGAGGGCATGTGTGAACAATTTTGGAGGGCATTGGGATAATTTCATACCTTTGTGTGAGTTCTCCTATAATAATAGTTATCACTCCAGCATTGATATAGCACCATTTGAGGCATTATATGAGAGGGGATGTAGATCACTCATAGGTTGGTTTGAGGCTGGAGATGTGAAACCTTTGGGGGTTGATTTAGTGAAGGATGCTCAAGATAAAGTAAGGAGTATTCAAGCTAAGCTTCTAGCAACCCAGAGTAGACAGAAGAAGTATGTAGATCATAAGGTAAGAGACATGAAATTTTAGACTGGTGAGAATGTTCTTCTTAAGGTATCACCCATGAAAGGGGTGATGAGATTTGGTAAGAAAGGTAAGCTAAGTCCTAGATACATTGGACCCTTTGAGGTTCTTGAATGTGTGAGACCGGTAGCGTATAGATTGGCTTTACCTCCAAATTTATTCGGTGTTCATCCGATATTTCATGTGTCTATGCTGAAGAAATATCATAGTGACAGAGATTATATCATTAAGTGAGATTCAATTGTGTTAGACAAGGACCTCCAATATGAGGAGGAACCGATTGCTATTCTTGATCGTGATGTGTGTAAGTTGAGGACCAAGGAGATTAAGTTCGTGAAAGTTCAATGGAAAAATCGTCCAGTTGAGGAAGCTACTTGGGAAACCGAGAGGGATATGCGAGACAAGTATCCCCAATTGTTTGTCGAATCGGGTACTACATCTTTCTTTCCTTAGCCTACTTTTCCTAAGTTTTGTCACTCGGGGACGAGTGATGGGTAAATTGGTATCTACTGTAACGACCGGGTTCCGTCGTTATAGAAATGCCAATGGGGGAAAATTTGGGGCTGGAAAAACTTTTTTATAGTATTGGATTTTCCCAACCTTGTCCAGATTTGGAGAAAATCGGAGTCACCAAGGTGTACAGAAATCTGGTAACAATCAAGTGGAGTAATAATGGTTTTGATTTCATGAGTGGTTAGATAACTTGTTAAGGAATCTGTACGAATTTACGGAATTAAATTCGGGTGAGTAGAATTCTCAGAATCGATCTTAGCGTAAAGGGTATTTTCTGATCGTCGTGGGTTAGAGGTGTGTTGTGAAATGGGATTTTGGAATTCCTTTAATTGACTGTTTGGTTCCATTTGTGCCGCTTTGGCGGGAGTTTGGCCGCTCTGGCAGGGCCGCTACAGTGGGATATGGGGCGCTGTGACGGGTATGACGAGACTTAAAATTGTAGGGGAAGATGAATAGCTCACTGGTTTGAAATTGCCGCTATGGCGGGGAACCGGGTCACTCTGGCGCTGCCGCTACAACGGGATGAGGGCTGATGTGGCGAGCCAGACGCGACTTAATGTTGTTAATAAACCCCTAAACGATCTTATTTGGCACTTTTCGACTTTTAGAGCTAAGAAACGAACCTCAGACGATTTCTACTCATTTTTCACCATTCTAGGGTTTTGTTATAGATTCTATGGTGAAAACAATCCTAAATTGGTTAGTTGGGATCATGGGTTTGATCTAGGGTTCATAGAATTGTTATAGTTTTGGGTAATTAACGATTGTTTGTTGATTCCCGTGTTATTGTGATTGTTTGTAGACCAAGAACAAGCGGAACGAATCTGGAATGGGAAGGATCAAGTTTCTTAGGGTTTCAAGCTTGTTTCGAGGTAGGTGATGGTTGTGATTCTATGATTATGTTATGTTTGTTTATTCTTGCTTCATTATGATACTTGTATACGTATGAATGTTGCAATATTGATCACACTTGCTGTAAATGAGATAGATGAATGATGATTGCCATGAAATAATGATATAAATGTATGATCTTGATGATGTACTTGTGATTGTGATTGTGGTGTGTGAATGGGATCGGTTGCCACGTTTCGGCATAAAAATGGGATAGGTTGCCACGTTCTGACATAACATTGGGATTGGGTACCACATTTCGGCATGCTAACTGTTTGGGTTTGGGTTCCATGAGAGGACCAATGATTTGACATAAAATGTGAAGTTGTTCGTTGTTCGTAAATGTTGATAA
>NW_006239491.1:281884-293230 GCF_000226075.1 Solanum tuberosum
CTGCACTTGCTCTTATTTTTGTTGAGTATAGGGCATCTGCAAGTGACTATTAACAGGCCTCGCTTAGGAGATTAGAGATCGTCGTATCAAATTCAAGGGTGAGCCAATTCTTCCGGGCTGCCATGAAATTCTCTTTTGTCTATGTCCACCATTTTCGGGCTTAGACAATTGTTTAGTTAGTTGATTAGCTCATTAGATTGGGGTTGCATCCCTTCATGTTTAGACTTGCTATTTCGTTAGTAGTTTTGGTCATTGACTTTCAGGTTCTAGGTTATTTCTTCCGCATTTGTTTAGTATAGTTCTTTAGATTCTTGTTGAAGTTTATGAGAACTTCATTAGTTAGTTACTTAATCTGTTTTCGTAGTTTAAACGCCTTAGTTTTGGTTTAGTTGATTGTTTTGAGTTGTAGTAATGGTTCTCCCACCGGAGGGTTAGTGTGGGTACCAATCACGACAGTTTGGGTCGTGACAATAGGGATATACTTGACCCTTTTCTGTCATAGCTAGTTAGCTTATTTGTAAATTACATTATCTCATTATAGTTTCTTCTCATAAGTCTCGAATAAAATATTATCGTCAATCCCATTAAATTATTGAACAGGTCTAGAATGTAAGATTATTTATCAACACATTATTTTAAAAGATGAGGTTAAGACTAATTTGAGACTTTGATCGTGTTAACGTTTTCTTTAAATATATCGTAATGATTAGGAATAATAACAATTTTTTTAAATGATTATTTGGATTTAAGAAACAATTTTCAACTATGGAACAAATCCCACATTTGGGAAGGGAAAGATTAGTGTGTTTTTGTCACCATTTTAAAGTTCTTAGGTTAATACAAAAATAAATCCAATTTGATAGAGCTCAATTTTTCATTTTTTCTATTTTGATTTATTTAGTTTGATCTATTCGATTTCCAGTTTATCCAACAATAATAAAAAAAAGTCAATAGAAAATGATAGAAATGCATTATGTTATCATTTGACCATCATGGTCATGAATGCAGTATTAAAGTGAAAGAATTGTTGGGGAGAAGTAATAAAATAGAATATGACTCAACTTCATATTAGAGAAGACATGACTTTAGATAGTAAGGTGTGGAGAACACATCTTAGGGTAGAAGGTTAGTAGGTAGTGTAGTGTTGCCTTGATTAGGGTGGTTCGTGTTTGCCATTGTACTTATTGTAGTTGTTTTTTTTATATTCATCACTATTATTTTCAATAGTCTATCCTAGTATGTTATATATCGTGTCTCGATTATTACACCATTTTATTGTAATTATTGCTTCCTTCGGGTAGACTTTGCATTATTTCCTTGTGACTCGCTATATTTTCTTCTTTGTATCTAGAACTGTTGCATATGAGCCGAAGGTCTTTCGAAAGCAACCACTCTTCATCCACGAGGTTAAAACAAGAGTCATTATTCTGAAATATTGTTATGTTGTTAAAATAAGATTAAATATATAAATAAAATGGATTCAAAACCTCAAGACTTTATGTTTGAATTTTGTTTGTTTACTTTTCAGATCTTATAATAATTAATAACCTATTGATGGTATCATTTGAAAGTCAATTCAAGGTGTCTTCTTTAATAATGATGAAACCTTCTGAAATCTCAACATATATTTGATTATGTTAAATATTTTTTAAATTGTTGATAAATAACATTTGAATTTTCATAAATAAGGGGATATAATAATTTAGAATAAAATGACCACATATGGCTAGTTTTTATTACTACATTTTAAAACAGCTAGCGAATCGGATTGAAATTCATAAAATAAGTGTGATCAAGTAACTTTGGACAAAATAAGTATATTTATGAATATTTTTCTATTTACTAATCTTTGACTTTAAATTTAGTAACAAAGGAAAGAAAAATAAAAATAATCAAATTTCTTTTTACTTTTTTTCCTATTTTAGCGGGTCTTTGATGTCCACCAAACTAACGGCTAAGATCATCTTTCCTTGAATCATGTGGCATATCTAGACAAGCGTACAATATTATTTTCTATAGACCACATTGTATAGGATCACTCATCTCACTAGTATATAAAACCTGTTCAGCTTTCTCTTTCTCTCATTCATCAAATTTTAGTTTTTCTTATATTGGTTGAATCTAGAAAATAACTCAATTTTTTATGCTTTGTTTGCTTTCTCTCCATAACTAGTTTTCATGTTGTGAGTAAGATACCTTTTCTTTGTTTTATTTTCCTGATTTGATTAAATATAAACTGAATTTCTTGTATAGTTTGTTTTCTAATTATTTCTTCTTCTTTTTTGGCTTTTCTTTTCAAGTGAGAGAGTTTAGCATTGGAGATTTTAGCAAACGGAGGACTACATTTGAAATACTTCAAAATGGTAAGATTTTCTATTTGAGTTGTATCAATATTTGTAAAAAATAATAACTAAATACTGTAAGACTATTCTTTTTATGTCTCTCGTGTTCTAGATCTATGGTAAAATTGATAGTCAATATCTCTCGTGTTCTAGATCTATGGTAAAATTGACAGTCAATCTTTGTTGCTTTGATTGCTTCTTTTTTCCATCTCTACCACGTGCTTTTATTTTTTTAAAATTTATTCTTTTTTATTAGTGGTATAAGATTAAAGTTTTTCATTTTGAGGAATTGTTGTGATTCATGCCATATATAATTAATTGAGAGTCAATTGTTCGAACCAAAAGTTGTTATATTGATACTTTATTGATCTCGCCTTATTTATTCACTCAATAAGTAAGGGTGACTCAAACACATTATTTGCGAAAGTCAAAATCGAATGAAGGCCTAAATTTTTCTTAAAATAATATATTCTTCTAGTTTTATAATATGCAAAATTGTTATTACTTTCTTATATTAGACTATTTCTAATACTTCTCTTTCAATTAATTTTATAGTCAATTCATTTAATTTTCTTGAGATATAATACTGCATATATGTCATACTAGTTTTAGTAATTCTTTCCTCTTATATGAAAATTTAATTTTTTTTCCACGAATAGTACTCAATTTTTTATTTTAAAATATTTCTATAACCTATTATTGCTATAAAAAAAAGGGGTTCCTCAATTTTTGGAGCCTAAGGTCTTTCGAACAAACCGCATCAATTAGAGCATTCTCTTTACCCATTGTAGTTGGTTCAATATTAAACACGATAACTTTGTCCTTTGTATCTAGTCATTTGGGTTGAAAGGGCACCTTAGACTTTTTCTTCTAAAGTTTCATACCAATTGTTTCACATTTTTTCAATCTCTACCACGTGCTATTATTTTTTATAATTTATTTTCTTTTTTCTTAGTGGTATAAGATTAATATTTTTCATTTTGAGGAATTGTTGTGATTCATGCCATATATAGATAATTGAGAGTCAATTGTTCGAATCAAAAGTTGTTATACTGATACTTTATTGATTCTCGTCTTATTTATTCACTCAATTAGTAAGGGTGACTCAAACACATTATTAGCAAAAGTCAAAAATCGATTGAAGGCCTAATTTTTTCTTAAAATAATCTATTCTTGTAGTTTTATAATATGCAAAATTGTTATTACTTTCTTATATTAGACTATTTCTAATACTTCTTTTTCATTTAATTTAATAGTTAATTCTTTTAATTTTCTTGATTTTAAAATATTTCTATAACCTATTATTGCTAATAAATAATGGGGTCCCTCACTTTTTGGAGCCTAAGGTCTTTCGAACAAACCTCGTCAATTAGAGCATTCTCTTCACCCTTTGTAGGTGGTTCAATATTAAACAGGATAACTTTGTCCTTTTGTATCTAGTCATTTGGGTTAAAAGGGCACCTTAAACTTTTTCTTCTAAAATGTCATACCAATTGTTTCACACTTGACAAACAAGGCATATTGTGATAAGTTTAACGAAAAACTTTCAAGAAATTTCCTTGTACTACAAAATTGCTCAAATTTGTCATCATTATACTTTGGTCTATTCATACTCCAGCCATTAAAAAAATTAACATTTCTCTAGTTGAAATTAATTATTCTTCGGTGTGTCAGCCAATATGAACAGTTATCTCCCCCCCTTTTTATTCAAATTTTACTTGTCCTCTTCATCAATAGGAATCCAACAACTCTTCCAAGACAGTTGGGCTCTTCATCAGTTTTCGTTTTCTATCTCTTTCTTATTAATGACTAAAGAAATTGAATTATTACGTGAAATTCAGTTTTGCAAGATGATGTTATTTTTGCATAGAAATTATCTTTGATAATTCCTTCACATATTCTTAATTGATAGAGAATTTTTTTTTACCGCAAGGACATCTCCATGTATACCAATTTCACATGATAATTCCCTTTCATTAGACATTAAGAAGAAATGAAAAGGAAATTATGATGATGAACCTAACTTGGAAAAGTTGGTCAAAATCCTAATTGACGATGATGATAAAGAGAAATTAATAAATGGGAAAAGAAGAACAACATTGTATCCCCGAAATCTAAAAAAAATTCAATTTCTATAATATCAACAAAAACAATAATTGTTTTCCTGTGAAAAATGAGCTCTCTGAAGTTGAAGTTCTTGGAGATTACAAATACTGAAAACTGAGCTTCCTAATGATCTAGATTTCGAGTTTACTGATGATGATTGTGAAGGATCAAATGGGTAAGTTATAGAACTTACCCTTTAACCCCATTCACAACCATGATCATCAGAACTTGAAATCCAGATCCTTCAAAAGCTCAGATTTCAGCTTTTTGTGAACCTCCAAGAACTCTGACTTGAGATTGCTCATTTTTCTATGGAGAAAATTGTTGTTTTTGTTAATTTCATAGTAAAAGGAGAATTTTTGAATTTTGGGGATGCAATACTTTTCTTCCTTTTCATATATAGGAAATAAACAACGGTACATAATGATGAAACCTTTTAAATCTCAACATATATTTGATTATGTTAAATATTTTTAAAATTGTCAATAAATAAAATTTGAATTCTCATAAATAAGGGGAAATAGTAATTTAGAATAAAATGACCATATATGGATATTTTTTATTACTACATCTTAAAATTGTTTCTGAATTGAATTTAAATTCTCAAAATAAGTGTTATCAAGTAACTTTGGACAAAATAAGTATATATATATATGAATATATTTCTATTTACTAATCATTAACTTTAAATTTAGTAACAAAGGAATGAAGAGAAGAATAATCAATTTCTTTTTACACTTTTTCCTATTTTAGCCAAGCTTTAGTGTCCAGTAAACTAACGGCTAAGATCATCTTTCCTTGGGTCATGTGGTATATCTAGACAAGCGTACAATATTATTTTCTATAGACCACATTGTATAGGATTATTCATCCCACTAATATAAAACCTGTTGAGCTTTCTCTTTCTCTCACTCATCAAATTTTAGTTATTCTTATATTGATTGAATCTAGAAAGTAACTCTATTTCTTGATGCTCTGTTTGGCTTCCTCTCTCATAACTAGTTTTCATATTGTGAGTAACATACCTTATTTCTTGTTTTTTTTTGTCATTTGATCAAGTCTAAACTAAATTTCTTGTCTAGTTTGTTTTTTAATTATTTCTTCTCTTTTTTGGGTTTGCTGTTCAAGTGAGAGATTTTAGCATTAGAGATCTTAGCAAACGGAGGACTACATTTGAAATACTTCAAAATGGTAAGATTTTTTTACTTGAATTATATCAATATTTGTAAAAAAAATGAAATATTGTAGGACTATTTTTTTAAGTCTCATGTGTTCTAGATCTATGGTAAAATTGGCAGTCAATCTTTCTTACTTTGATTGTTTCTTTTTTCAATCTCTACCACGTGCTTTATTTTCTTTAGATTTTGTTTTCTTTTTTCTTAGTTGTAAAATATTAATGATGTTCATTTTGAGGAATTGTTGTGATTCATGTCATATATAATTAATTGATAGTCAATTTTTCGGACCAAAATATGCTATATTGATACTTTATTGATCTCGCATTATTTATTCACCCAAATAGTAAGGATGACTCAAACACATTATTAGGGAAAGTCAAAATCGATTGATGACCTAAGTTTTTCTTAAAACAATTTATTCTTCTAGCTTTATAAGATGCAAAATTGCAATTAACTTTTTTTATATTAGAATTTTTCTAATACTTCTTTTTCAATTAATTTTATAGTCAATTTAATTTTCTTACGATATATTACTACAGATATGTCATACTTGTTTTAGTAATTCATTCCTTCTATATGAAAATTTTATTTTTTACACGAATGGTACTCAATTTTTCATTTTACAATATTTCTATAACCTATTAATGCAAAATAAAATAAAATGGGGTCCCTCAATTTTTGGAGCCTAAGGTCTTTAGAAAAACACCCATCAATCAGAGGATTTCTCTTTACCCGATGAAGTGATTACATATGTACATGTAAAATTTAGCTTACTTGAATTTAGTTGGTTCAATATTAAATAGGATAACTTTGTCCTTTGTATCTAGTCATTTATGCTTAGAGGGCACCCTAAGCTTTTCCTTCTAAAATTCCATACCAATTGTCCCAGACTTGACAAACAAGGCATATTGTGATAAGTTTAACAAAAAATTATCAAGAAATTCCTTTGTACTGCAAAATTCCTCAAATTTGTCTTGACTATACTTTGGTCTATTCATACTCCCGCCATTAGAAAAAAAATCAACATTTCTACAGTTGAATTTAATTATTCTTCGATTTGTCGGTCAATATGAACAGTTATCCCCCCCCGCCCCCCTTTTAATTCAAATTTTACTTGTCCTCTTCATCAATAGGAATCCAACAACTCTTCCAAGACAGTTGAGCTCTTCATCAGTTTCGTTTTCTATCTCTTTCTTATTTAATGACTAAGAAAGTGAATTATCACGTGAAATTCAGTTTTGCAAGATGATGTTATTTTGCATAGAAAATACCTTTGATAATTCCTTCACATATTCTTTAATTGATAGTAGAATTTTTTTTTTTACCGCAAGGACATCTCCATGTATACCAATTTCACATAATTCCCTTTCGTTAGACATTAAGAAAAAATGAAAAGGAAATTATGATGATGAACCTAACTTGGAAAAGTTGGTCAAAATCCTAATTGACGATGATGATAAAGAGAAATTAATAAATGGGAAAAGAAGAACAACATTGTATCCCCGAAATCTAAAAAAAATTCAATTTCTATAATATCAACAAAAACAATAATTGTTTCCTGTAAAAAATGAGCTCTCCGAAGTTGAAGTTCTTGGAGATTACAAATACTGAAAACTGAGCTTCCTAATGATCTAGATTTCAAGTTTACTGATGATGATTGTGAAGGATCAAATGGGTAAGTTATAGAACTTACCCTTTAACCCCATTCACAACCATGATCATCAGAACTTGAAATCCAGATCCTTCAAAAGCTCAGATCTTAGCTTTTTGTGAACCTCCAAGAACTCTGACTTGAAATTGCTCATTTTTCTATTGAGAAAATTGTTGTTTTTGTTAATTTCATAGAAAAAGGAGAATTTTTGAATTTTGGGGATGCAATACTTTTCTTCCTTTTCATATATAGGAAACAAACAACGGTACATAATGATGAAACCTTCTAAATCTCAACATATATTTGATTATGTTAAATATTTTTAAAATTGTCAATAAATAAAATTTGAATTCTCATAAATAAGGGGATATAGTAATTTAGAATAAAATGACCATATATGGATATTTTTTTATTACTACATCTTAAAATTGTTTCTGAATTGAATTTAAATTCTCAAAATAAGTGTTGACTTTAAATTTAGTAACAAAGGAATGAAAAGAAGAATAATCAAATTTCTTTTTACCCTTTTTCCTATTTTTGCTGACCTTTAGTGTCCACTAAACTAACGGCTAAGATCATCTTTCCTTGGGTCATGTGGTATATCTAGACAAGCGTACAATAAATTATTTTCTATAGACCACATTGTATAGGATCATTCATCCCACTAGTATAAAACCTGTTGAGCTTTTCTCTTTCTCTCACTCATCAAATTTTAGTTTTCTTATATTGATTGAATCTAGAAAGTAACTCCATTTCTTGATGCTCTGTTTGGCTTCCTCTCTCATAACTAGTTTTCATGTTGTGAGTAACATACCTTATTTCTTGTTTTTTTTTCTCATTTGATCAATGTCTAATCTGAATTTCTTTTCTAGTTTGTTTTTTTAATTATTTCTTCTCTTTTTTGGCTTTGCTCTTCAAGTGAGAGATTTTAGCATTAGAGATCTTAGCAAACGGAGGACTACATTTGAAATAATTCAAAATGGTAAGATATTTTTACTTGAATTATATCAATATTTGTAAAAAAAATAAAAATACTGTAAGACTATTTTATTTTAAGTCTCCTTTGTTTTAGATCTATTGTAAAATTGGCAATCAATCTTTCTTACTGTGATAGTACTCAATTTTTTACACGAATGGTTTTAGTAATTCTTTCCTCCTATATGAAAATCTTATTTTTTACACGAATGGTACTCAATTTTTCATTTTACAATATTTCTATAACCTATTATTGCAAAAAAAATAATGGGGTCCCTCAATTTTTGGAGCCTAAGGTCTTTAAAAAAACACTCATCAATCAGAGCATTTCTCTTTACCCGACGAAGTGATTACATATGTACATGCAAAATTTAGCTTACTTGAATTTAGTTGGTTCAATATGAAACAGGATAACTTTGTCCTTTGTATCTAGTCATTTATGCTTAGAGGGCACCTTAAGGTTTTCCTTCTAAAATTCCACACCAATTGTCTAAGACTTGACAAACAAGGCATATTGTGATAAGTTTAACAAAAAACTATCAAGAAATTCCTTTGTACTGCAAAATTGCTCAAATTTGTCTTCATTATACTTTGGTCTATTCATACTCCCGCCATTAGAAAAAAAATCAACATTTCTCCAATTGAAATTGAGTATTCTTCGATGTGTCGGTCAATATGAACAGTTATCTCCCCCGCCCCCCCTTTTTTTAAATTTTACTTGTCCTCTTCATCAATAGGATTCCAACAACTCTTCCAAGACAGTTGAGCTCTTCATCTGTTTTAGTTTTCTATCTCTTTCATATTAATGACTAAAGAAAGTGAATTATCACGTGAAATTCAGTTTTGCAAGATGATTTTATTTTTGCATAGAAAATACCTTTGATAATTTCTTCACATATTCTTAATTGATAGAGAATTTTTTTTTCACCGCAAGGACATCTCCATGTATACCAATTTCACGTGATAATTCCCTTTCATTAGACATTAAGAAGAAATGAAAAGGAAATTATGATGATGAACCTAAGTTGGAAGAGTTGGTCAAAATCCTAATAGACGATGATGATAAAGAGAAATTAATAAATGGGAAAAGAAGAACAACATTGTATCCCCGAAATCTAAAAAAAATTCTCTTTCTATAATATCTACAAAAACAATAACTTTTTTCCTGTGAAAAATGAGCTCTTTGAAGTTGAAGTTCTTGGAGATTACAAATACTGAAAATTGAGCTTCCTAATGTTCAAGATTTCGAGTTTACTGATGATGATCGTGAAGTATCAAATGGGTAAGTTATAGAACTTACCCTTTAACCCCATTCACAACCATGATCATCAGAACTTGAAATCCAGATCCTTCAAAATCTCAGATTTCAGTTTTTTGTGAACCTCCAAGAACTTTGACTTGAGATTGCTCATTTTTCTATGGAGAAAATTGTTGTTTTTGTTAATTTCATAGAAAAAGGAGAATTTTTGAATTTTGGGGATGCAATACTTTTTCTTCCTTTTCATATATAGGAAACAAACAACGGTACATAATGATGAAACCTTCTAAATCTCAACATATATTTGATTATGTTAAATTATTTTTTAAATTGTACAATAAATTAAAATTTGAATTCTCATAAATAATGGGATATAGTAATTTAGAATAAAATGACCATATATGGATATTTTTTTATTACTACATCTTAAAATTGTTTTTGAATTAAATTTAAATTCTCAAAATAAGTGTTATCAAGTAACTTTGGATAAAATAAGTATAGATATATATATTTCTATTTATTAATCATTGACTTTAAATTTAGTAACAAAGGAATGAAAAGAAGAATAATCAAATTTCTTTTTACCCTTTTTCCTATTTTAGCCGACCTTTAGTGTCCACTAAACTAACAGCTAAGATCATCTTTCCTTGGGTCATGTGGTATATCTGGACAAGCGTACAATATTATTTTCTATAGACCACATTGTATAGGATCATTCATCCCACTAGTATAAAACCTATTGAGCTTTCTCTTTCTCTCACTCATCTAATTTTAGTTTTTCTTATATTGGTTGAATCTAGAAAGTAATTTATTTCTTGATGTTCTGTTTGGCTTCCTCTCTCATAACTAGTTTTCATGTTGTGAGTAACATACCTTATTTCTTGTTTTTTTTGTCATTTGATCAAGTCTAAACTGAATTTCTTGTCTAGTTTTGTTTTTTAATTATTTCTTCTCTTTTTTGGATTTGCTGTTCAAGTGAGAGATTTTAGCATTAGGGATCTTAGCAAACGGAGGACTACATTTGAAATACTTCAAAATGGTAAGATTTTTTTACTTGAATTATATCAATATTTGTAAAAAAAATTAAATATTGTAAGACTATTTTTTTAAGTCTCCTGTGTTCTAGATCTATGGTAAAATTGGCAATCAATCTTTCTTACTTTGATTGTTTCTTTCTTCAATCTCTACCACGTGCTTTATTTTTTTTAGATTTTGTTTTCTTTTTTCTTAGTGGTATAGTATTAATGTTGTTCATTTTGAAGAATTGTTGTGATTCATGTCATATATAATTAATTGATAGTCAATATTTCGGACCAAAATATGCTATATTGATACTTTATTGATCTCGTCTTATTTATTCTCCCAAATAGTAAGTATGACTCAAACACAGTATTAGAGAAAGTCAAAATCGAATGATGACCTAATTATTTCTTAAAACAATCTATTCTTCTAGCTTTATAAGATGCAAAATTGCAATTAACCTTTTTTATATTAGAATTTTTCTAATACTTCTTTTTCAATTAATTTTATAGTCAATTTAATTTTCTTATGATATATTACTACAGATATGTCATACTTGTTTTAGTAATTCTTTCCTCTTATATGAAAATTTTATTTTTTACACGAATGGTACTCAATTTTTCAAATTACAATATTTCTATATCCTATTATTGCTAAAAAAAAATGGGGTCCCTCAATTTTTGAAGCCTAAGGTCTTTAGAAAAACACCCGTCAATCAGAGGATTTCTCTTTACCCGATGAAGTGATTACATATGTACATGTAAAATTTAGCTTACTTGAATTTAGTTGGTTCAATATTAAATAGGATAACTTTGT
>NW_006239492.1:0-6451 GCF_000226075.1 Solanum tuberosum
ATATTGTGGAGGGTCAAAATTGGGTGTCAACAAGGGTTACATATTTTAGACCTTTCCATCATCTGTGTTATCATTTATAGGAGAGGCACCTCCACCACCATACTTGTCATTGAATTTATCCCTATCCATATGATGATGATTATCCACTGTTCTTGTTCCTCCTCCTCCTGCAGGCTGCTGCTCATAATTGTTCAAACTCCTACTTGTAGCCATGCAAGAACTCATCATCATCACCAACATAACAACAACAAAAACAGTTCTCATTTTCTCCGCACTTCGTTTGATCGATCTCCTGCATGCCATATGATCAATAAAAATTAAATAATTTTACTTATATACAAAGACGATATAAAGAATTTCTACACAATGATCCACATGTCATATATATACTTTCTAGGTTACGAAACTATGCATAACATAGGCAAGTTATTTTTTGTTGTTGTAAAAAATGATCAAAATTATCAATGCATAAACAAGTAGAAGAATAAACCTAAATAGCCATCCAACGAACCTCTTAAAAATAGTTAGAGGATGTATGTATACTCCATATATATAATATGTGTATAATTAATGTATATCAACTAGGAAGAGTAAACAGTGAATCCGATCGACTATTTATGTAAAGTTTCCTAGACAACTGAGGAAAATTGGTGAAATTTGAACTTACCCGGATTGAGATTAGTAGAGCAAATTAAGGATGCTTAAGGTTAGTTGTGAGGTAGAAAGAAAGATTTAAGGGTGTTTATATAGAAAATAAACGTAGGGTTTCATGTTAATACTGTTTTTTAAAATTAATTTTGAGATACTCCACCAAATGAGGCAATACTAAGTGGGCTTGCCATATTTGCCAATCCAAATGATGGAGCTAAAGGAAATAATGCAATATAATAAAAAGAATACCACATTACTGATAGTAGATTTTATGATATACCATATAAGTCAACAAATCACAGTTATTTTACTGTAATATTGCCTTATTTTGATGAGGATAAAATCTCTAAATTGCTTTTTGTCAATTTGCATAATGTGGTATAATTCTAGTCTAGAAATGTGGAACTTAGTGTTTGATTAAATTGCGTCCATTATCAAAGTAATTCAAGATTTTTTTTATTTTTATTCATCTGGTGTTCAATATTTATATTGAAGTCATATTAAATTTAAATTTGCCTAGAAATTAAAGTCTCACGTTGGGAGTAAAGTGCTTCCTAACAAGACGACTTTGTATCAGAAAAATTTAAACTCAAAACTTATGAGTTATGATTAAAGATAAAAGAGTACTTATTACTCCATCATAACCGTGGTTGGTAAAGTAATCAAAGAATTGCATTCTAAGAGGCATCATGGTGATTGGTGAATAATACTAGACTCCTACTCCACTGGCTTCTGCCTATTTGAATGACGTTTAGGCAGGGACACACCTCAGTAAAAACAAGTCAAAACCAACAAGCGTCCTCAATTTTTTTAGGAAAAATTATCTAAATACACAACTTATTTTATTATAATTTTTAAAAAAAATTATCATTTGAAAATATTATGAAAATCTTTACTTTATGTGATGTATCAATTGAATACATCACTTAACGTGATATATCGGTCGGATACATCATTTTATGTGATGTATCGAGATGTAAGCGATGTATCGGGATGTTACAGTACGCGATGTATTAGTCGGATACATCACTTTATGCGATTACCGAGATGTATGTGATATATTGGGACGTGGAGTGATGTATCCGAAACCGAGACGCAATGTATCAGGACGTTGAGGGATGTATCTGAAACCGGGATGCGATGTATAGGAATGTTTTGGGATGTATCTGGATTCCACAAAATTTAAGGGATTGTTGTAATTTGAAAAAGAATAGGGATATGAATGTAATTAACTCTAACACTATGGAATTTGTATAAAATCTACTTTTTTAAAAAAAAAATAAAGGGAAAAATGACAAATATACCCCCGAACTATCGTAAATGGTATGGAGATACCCTCAGTCATACTTTTGGGACATTGATGCCCCTGTCGTCCAAAAACTAGAGCATACATGCCCTTCGCTCTAACGGGAGACTAAATAGGGACAGGTGACACAATCTTATCCGTCGATAAATGTCAGATCGGTGAATAAGATTATGACACGTGTATGTCCGTTAATATGAAGGGTATATATGCTCTAGTTTTTGGATGGCACGGGCACCAATGTCCATAAGTATGACGGAGGGTATTTGCATATCATTTATGATAGTTCCCCGATATATTTGTCATTTTTTTCCCAAAAATAAAACCTATCCAAAATTGACAGACTCGATAACATCGAAAAATATTATATACAAAGAAAATATCAACAGACGTCCTTTGACATATCATCAGTTTCTAAAGTCTATCGATTGTCTTTATCTTAAAAAAATCATAGAATAACAAATGGAATCCGATTTTGTTGCGTTGGGTTTTACCAAAAAAATTTTAAGCAGTAAAATCATAAAATTAGCTTATGAAAATATGATTTGCCCAATGTGTTAAAGTTAACTAGTCTATCTATTAACACAGATCACTTTGATCGACCTGATTCAGCCCAACTAAAATTGGGTTAAAACCTCACCGAATTGATCAATAAGAAATTTTTTTAATTTTTTTTGTTTAATTTGTTATATATCATAATAAAGAAGAAAATTACTGATAATCAAACAAATTATAGTATTTGGAAAATGGTCAAAATTACCACAGAACTATTCGAAATAATTTATATATACCCTTTATTTATGTTTGAGATCAAAACTATCTTTGATGTCTATGTTTTGAACCACAAATACCCTTAAAACGTTATATTTGCCATATTTGCTGAAATGACAGTCCACCTAGGCAGTTCAACATGAAAAAAATTCTCTTCCTCTCAATCATGTTGTTCTTCCTTGTTCATCTCTATCACAATTTTTTTTAAAACAAATTATCAAAAATAGTTCTTTCATTGTTCTTGTTTGAGTTATTGTTCGGACTTTGAAATTCCAATTTCGAAGTGCTTTGAAGTTCGTTTGAGATAATAGTTATGTGTTGAATGATCGAGTTTATTGTTTGGGTTTTGATGTCATCGAATCTGAGACTAAAAATTAAATTCTCAAGGTTGAAAAATGTTGAAGAACTCTTGAAGTCATTTTTTTTGTGTAGAAACTCAAAGATAGCTACTCATTTGAAAGCTTGTTGGTGAGAAATTTCTAGCTTTTGTTGGGTTTTTAAGTGCAAAAATTTGAAGAGATTTAATTGAATGTTACTAAAAATTGCTTAGATATTGCAATTGAAGCTGGAATTTGACATTTAACCACTGATTTCTTAGTTTGAAGATTGATATTTGAAGATTTGAGTTGAAATCTTAAAAAAATATACGAAAGAGTTCTTAAAAGCTTAGAAAATCTAAATATTATTTTTGTGAATTTGTGACCCCAAAACCCAAACAATGAACTCGATCCTTCAACACGCAATCATAACCTCAAACAAACTTCAGCACACTTTGAAATTGGAGTTCCAAAGTCCGAACAACAACTCAAACAAGAACAATGGAAGAAGTCTATTTGATTTTCTTATTGCGATAAGGATGAACAAGGAAGAACAACATTAGTGAGAGGTTTTGGCATGTTGGACTGCCTGGGTGGACTGTCATGTCAGCACTAATGGCAAAAATAACGTTTTAAGGGTATTTGTGGTCCAAAACATAGACGACAATGATAGTTTTGATCCCAAACATAATTAAACAGTATATATGAGCTATTTCGAATAGCTTGAGGATAATTTTGACCATTTTTCATATAGTATTGGCAGAATTTGGTAGAAATATTGGGCTTATACCCATTTTGACCGCACATTTATTAACTCCGTTTCATTTGATCCCCTAAAATTTAGTCAATTCACCCATTTAATACCCCTATTTTTCGTACTTTAACTCCAATTTAAAGTCTTGGTGTAATAAAAAAGATTAATTGCATAATATTTAATAATGAAGCCTAATCCTAATTAACTGTTATTATAGTCAGAGTCCAAAATAATCTTGCGCCATAAATTTGGCAGAAGACAAGTGGCAAGAGAATATAACAATTAGCGAATTAACTACCTAGCTAAAGGTATAGTTGTACACTAAAATGCTTAAACTAAAGTTAAAATAGCCGATGGGTGTATAATTGACTTATATTTTTTTATTGGGAAAAATGACAAATATACCCCTGAATTATCATAAATGGTATGTAGATACCCTCTGTCATATTTTTGGGACATTGATGCCCCTGCCGTCCAAAACTAGAACACATATACCCTTTATACTAACGGACATACACGTGTCATAATCTTATCCACCGACCCAACATTTATTAAATATTGAATCGACGGATAAGATTGTGCCACATGTCCTTATTTAGTCTTCCGTTAGAGTGAAGGGCATATATGCTCTAGTTTTTCGATGACAGGGGCATCAATGTCCCAAAAGTATGATAGATGGTATATGCATACCATTTACGATAGTTCGGGATATATTTGTCCAATTTCCTTTTTTATTTGAAGAATTATATATGACATGATTTGCCTAAAAAGAGATTTAGCTACAACAATGTCAAAGCAACAAATTAAATTGTATATAATGAATGTAATGCAATTAGCTCAAATCATGTCATATATTATTCTTCAAATAAAAAAATATTAGCTCAATTGAAGCCAATAAGGAAAAGATGAATTAAGGACAAAATCAAATAAGATATATAGATATATAGAGAGGTAGGCAATTTGCTAGATAGATGGAGAAGAAATGAAGATGAGAATTCAAGCTTGAACTCTAACGTATTTTTTGTTTTATTTAATAAAAAATAAGGTAAGGGTCAATGTTAAATTCTATCGCGATCACCACGAGAGGTGAAAGCAGGGCCGGCTCTATGTATACAAAAATAAGGCATTGGCCTTAGGCCCCCAATTTTAGGGGGCCTCAATTTTTTACCAAGAATAAATTATGTGTTAATTTTTTAAAGAAAATATTAATTATTTATGATAAAAAGTATATATTTAAAATTATTATTTTTATTCTCTTTCAAATCCAATTCAAATAGAAAAAATCAAGAAAATATTGTTTTATTTTCTTACACTCTCTCTACTAATACTCACATTATTTTCTTTTTAAACTCCTTTTTACACCCTTCTTCTTTAAAATTGTTGATAAGTTAGAGTAATATTCTGTCAAAAGTATCAATTAATAGTCAAAAAGTGTTGAACAAATTGAATTGTAAATTCTTTTTCCATTTCTTCTTAGATTTTCAAGCATTACAACAACCATAGTAAAATGTGGGGTAACCAAATTATCAACTTCATCAAAGCTATGGTTCTAACTCTTATATTTATTTGAAATTTGTCAACTTATTACTTGTAGAACTATGTTAACAATTCATATAATGATTGCCCGAGTAAAATAATATTTTTTCAACGTTGAATTAATAAAATCTTATTTAAAACTAATAATTGAAAAAGAAATTGAATAAATCATTTATATATAAAAGAAATATTAGGTAATACTTTGCATTTAAAAATGTAAGAAAAATAAATTTTAAATAAATGCATGTGAAGTTTCTTTAGATTTTAGGCATCTAATTAAGATTTCGCTTTAGGCCTCCGATTACGTTGAGCCGCCCCTGGTGAAAGCCTGAATAGATGTAAATTAAGGGAGTTGTACACGATTAATTAGCTTAGAAATAGCCATATAGGATAAGAAAAATGTGAAAATAAAATTCCAGAAGAAGTCTAGCTAGCCAGAAGAATTGATTAGGCATTTAAGATATTTCTCTTAATCACATTTAAATATTGTGCAAGTAATTAATTGATTAAAACTCTAATTAGAGACTTTTGTAAACAAGTTTTTTTTGGGACTAAAACAACCTTGAGTTTAGTTTATTAAAAACTTTGCTGTGAAGGTTTAAAACATTTTGTTCTAGAATTTTTCCAGAAAATTATTTCATAACTTTTTTTCTTCAAAAAATTGTCCAAAACGCCATTTAAGTAAAAGCTGCAGCAGCCTCTATCAGCAAAGCCTAATCTACTTATGCTTTCGTTGACAAGAGTGTTCTCACTTTTAATTTGGTTCTTCTTTCAAAAATAAATTGCGACAGTTTGATTGCGGAATTTATTTATTTGACATAAACATAAAATACAAGTAATTTTTTATTTTTACACATAACTGGTCTATTTTTATTAAAATAGTATGACGTCATGCAGAAGCTAGCGATTGCAAACTTCGATTCACGATAAAGAAATAACATAGCAAAATATATAGTCTCCACCGTAACGTTATCTTTGTGTGTTTTAGCAGGTCTATTTCAACATGAATAATGTGTCGTCCATCATATGTAAAAAAGGGGCAATATGCATGCATGTGAGAAATTAGTATAGTTGGTAACTTAATAAAAATATAACTAGTAGTTCTTCTATATATATATA
>NW_006239492.1:8416-12118 GCF_000226075.1 Solanum tuberosum
TATATATATATATATATATATATATATATATATATACATATATAATACCTAAAAGATTGTTAGTACATACAACTTAAATCCAAATTAATAACATTTGGCAAGAGAAGTAATTTTGGTGGTCAGAGTTACTTGATCCCTATTGCTAGTAGGACGTGACAAATACCCATGGAATTAGTCGGAAAAAAAAAGTTGGCAAGAGAAGATTGTCAAAATTACAACATTTTTTTGGTCAGCTTCATATTACCTTACTCCCCCTATATAAGTATCAATGAATTTACTGAGTTTCCTCATCAACTCACAAAACACTTCTAAGTATAGTTGAAGATATAATAATATGAATATGGCAACAATAACCAAAATGTTGTTTATTTCTTTTGCTTTCCTTTCAAGTGCATTTCTTGCAAGATCTGGAGAAGTTGGTACGTTAAATGTATTTTATTATTAGAAATAGAACCCTCGAGAGTCTTTTTAATTTGCATTATTAACGTCCTTTAATCTGCGTTATATCTTTTAGCTGATTTGATAGTACAAATAAAACTTCTTCTACACTAACATATTAGTGAATAAAGTTGTGATCCTTTTGGGGAATTGATGTAGATGATGAGAGTGAGTTTAGTTACATTGAAAACGCGGAGAATGGACCAGCTAACTGGAGCAATATTCATCCAAATTGGATCAAATGCAAAACTGGAAAACTGCAGTCTCCAATTGATTTTCCTAACAATAAGGTTGAAATTGTTTCCAATTTAGGAATACTTCAAAAATTCTACAAACCATCAAATGCCACTCTCTTGAACAGAGGCCATGATATAATGGTACGTACGTTTAAATTTAAAAAATCGACTTTGATCATGATATTATAAATTGAAATTATTTTGTAATAAGTGAATTAAGTATTAATTTATAAATAATGTAGTTGAGATGGGATGATGGAGGATTTTTGAAGATAAATGGCACTCAATATCGACTTAAACAAGTTCATTGGCACACACCTTCTGAACATACTATCGATGGAAAAAGGTATATTCTTAAAGCGTGTGTATATATGTATATATATACTGATAGTGTAAATAGTTCTATTAAGAATTATCCGCGTATATCAAATGAAGGTTTGATATGGAGGGTCATTTGGTACATGAAACGAATGATGGAAAGAATATTGCAGTCATTGGAATCCTTTACGAGATTGGATTATTTCCTGATCTCTTCCTAACTATGGTAAACACAAATTTATTTGTTACGCTATCAATATAATTTAATCGATTTTATATTTTTAAAATTTTTGATATTATTATTTATTTGTAATTATCACAGATAGAGAAGGATTTAGAAGCTCTTAGACTTGCAGATCAAAAAGCCATTGGAATTAATTATCCAAATCTAATAAAAATAGATGAAAAAAGATATTACAGGTATATGGGCTCCTTAACAGTACCACCTTGCACTGAAAATGTTATTTGGACTATTGATGGAAAGGTAAATCAATTAAACCCGACTCATTATTATCAAAATTTAATATAATTATTTACATTTTTGGGAAAATGCATAAGTACCCCCCAGCCTATTCGCAAAATCCCTGAGACACACCTAACCTTTAGTAAGGTCCTATTACCCCCCTGAACTTATTTTTTAGTTAATTGTTTACCACTTTTCGGCCTACGTGGCTGAGTCCGTGATTTCACCTATGTTAAGCGCGTGGGTGCAGCTTTTAGACAGCACTGACCAATAAAAATTGGTCATGTGTTAAAATAAACTTGGAAAAAATAAATATTAACTCAATTGTCTTCTTCTTTATTATTGTTCTTCACTAGTATACGTACCCGCGCGTTGCGCGGCTATATATTAATTTAGAATTATTTTAATTTAATAAAAATATCAAATACTTCAAATATTTTTATATATTGTCCTTTATTACTTTTATGTTGTATTAATAAATTAATATTTTTCATATTAAAAAATTAATATTTAATTTTTTTTCACATGAAATGTAAAATATCATAAGATTAAATGACATGTTAGTATATTTTGAATATTTATTTTTCGAATCCAAAACATTCTTTACATTCTGAAATTTGCGTCAAACTATAATAGAAAAATGATTTAATATAGAGTGGATATAAATAATGTAATAATAATACATGTACTTGCTATATACATTTTCTTATTAATCATTGAAAATAATTAATATTATTTTTTAAAACATTAATTTAATCTCTTAAACTTTCGCAGAAGAAAATAATAATTTAAATTTTAATCAATGATTAGATGTCGAGGAACTTATCAATTTTTCTAGTATTCTAATATAGTAATTATTGCGTAAATTCCTGTTATGACTATTATAAAATTTATCATAATTTTTAATACTTATTATTTTAATACAACGTGTAATCTTTACTTATTATTTTCTTCCCATTGTTATTTTTGTTTAATTATATTACAAATAATACAAACAACAATTTCTTTTTTTATTAATGTAAAGATAATTTAATATAACGTGTAATTTTTACTTACTATCTTCTTCCCAATTTTATTTTTTTAATCATCTATAAATAATAGTTACAACAATTTATATTTTTATTAACGTAAAGATTTTGAGTAATAATTCTTCTTATGTTCTATTAATAATAATGATCGAAATTATTCACTATTAAAGTTTCTACATAATTGATATAAAAATTGAGGTTGCATACAAATAAAAACATGTTTGAACAAACAAAATAATTATATGCACTATTAGAGAGTACCTTCTAGTCTTATAAGTATCCTACAATTATGATAAAGTTGGAAAAGTGTAACTATCTATAAATAAAATAAAATTATATATATAATATTTACAAAATTTTACAAGCCCAAATTTGAAATAAAATATATAAACATTGAAAGCTATAAACTAACTAAAAATATATTCACAAAGTAGATTATAAGTAATATTTTTTTATCTATAAATAAAATAAAATTATATATATAATATTTACAAAATTTTACAAGCCCAAATTTGAAATAAAATATATAAACATTGAAAGCTATAAACTAACTAAAAATATATTCACAAAGTAGATTATAAGTAATATTTTTTTATCTATAAATAAAATAAAATTATATATATAATATTTACAAAATTTTACAAGCCCAAATTTGAAATAAAATATATAAACATTGAAAGCTATAAACTAACTAAAAATATATTCACAAAGTAGATTATAAGTAATATTTTTTTATCTATAAATAAAATAAAATTATATATATAATATTTACAAAATTTTACAAGCCCAAATTTAAAATAAAATATATAAACATTGAAAACTATAAACTAACTAAAAATATATTAACAAAGTAGATTATAAATAAAATTTTTTATCTATAAATAAAATAAAATTATATATATAATATTTACAAAATTTTACAAGCCCAAATTTAAAATAAAATATATAAACATTGAAAACTATAAACTAACTAAAAATATATTAACAAAGTAGATTATAAATAAAATTTTTTATCTATAAATAAAATAAAATTATATATATAATATTTACAAAATTTTACAAGCCCAAATTTAAAATAAAATATATAAACATTGAAAACTATAAACTAACTAAAAATATATTAACAAAGTAGATTATAAATAATTTTTTTTATCTATAAATAAAATAAAATTATATATATAATATTTACAAAATTTTACAAACCCAAATTTGAAATAAA